>NC_134691.1:44761942-45061942 GCF_050947455.1 Rhinoderma darwinii | reverse complement strand
GCTTGCACAATATACTGCAATACTAATGTAAGTACTTATGTGAGGGCTCAATAGATGCACAAAGACGGCGGACCTGGGGGCCTTCATTAGGCCCCCAGGCAGCCATAGAAACCATCGCCCCACCCCCGCGCGATTGCGTTGCGGGGGGCGCAATGAGCTGTTAGAGGGGGTCGCCCCCCTCTTTCTAATGAGTTAAATGCTGCGGTTGCTATTGACCGCAGCATTTAACGAGATAAACGAGCGGGATCGGACTCGAGCGAGATGCCGCTCTTTACTCTGTAACATACAGCAAACACTGGCATCGTATGGAGCGGGTTCACTCTGTGAACTCGTTCCATACTTCCCCTACCCAACTTTGGCGTATGGATACGTCAAATGTCGGGAAGGGGTTAATTAGAGAGCTGTCTTGTTATAGTGGCACAAGCTGGGCACCACATATTGGCATATCTATAGAAAAAAATCCCATTTTCACTCTGAAACATCGAGTGCACACTAATTTTTGCAAAACACCGGCAGGGTTAACATGCTCACTTCACCACTAGCTGAATACCTTGAGAGGTGTAGTTGCCAAAATGGGATCACTTCTGGGGGGGTTTCCACTGTTTTGGACCCACAGGGGCTTTGCAAATGCGACATAGCGACCAGAAACCAATCCAGCAAAATCTGCATTTCAAAATCCAAATGCCGCTCCTTCCCTTGTGAGCCCTACTGTGTGCCCAAAGAGCAGTTTATGACCACAAATGGGGTATTGCCATACTCGGAAGAAATTGCTTTAGAAATGTTGGGGTTCTTTTTTTCCTTTATTTGTTGAGAAAATGAAAAATTTTGAGCTAAATCTACGTCTTTTTATTTTCACTGCCCAATTCTAATAAATTCTATGAAAAACTTGTGGGGTCAAAATGCTCACTACACCCGTAGATGAATTCCTCAAGGGGTGTAGTTTCCTAAATAGAGTTAGTTTTTGGGTGTTTTCACTGTTTTGGTCCCTCAGGGGCTTTGCAAATGTGACATGGCCTCTGCAAATCATTCCTGCTAAATTTGAGTTCCAAAAGCCAAATGGCGCTCTTTCCCTTCTAAGCCCTGCCGTGTCCAAACAGCCATTTTCAACCACATTGTTTTATTCTGGAGAAATTGCTTTACAAATTTTGCAGTGCCTTTTCTCCTTTAGTCCTTGTGTAAATGAGAAAAAATTAGCTAAACCTACATTTTCTTTGAAAAAATGTAGATTTTCATTTTCATCACCTACTTCCAATAATTTCTGCAATAAACCTGTGGGGTCAAAATGCCCACTATACCCCTAGATAATTTCTTTGGTGGATGTAGTTTCCCAAATGGGGTCACTTTTAGTGGTGCCCTTCAAACATGGTGCCTAAAATATATTCTAACAAAAAGAAGGCCCAAAGAATCCACGCTAGGGCCACATGTGGGATATTTTCTAACTCTGCAGAACCTGGGCAATAAATATTGAGTTGCATTTTTCTGGTAATACTTTCTGAAAAAAAACATGAAATTTGTAAATGTCACCTCTATTTTGCTTTAATTCCTGTGAAACGTCTAAAGGGTTAAGAAACTTTCTAAATGCTATTTCGAATACTTTGAGGGGTGAAGTTTTTAAAATAGGATGACTTATTGAAGGTTTCTAATATATGAGGGACTCAAACCCACTTCACATCTGAACTGGCCCCTGTATAAATAGCCTTTTTAAATTTTCTTGAAAATGTGAGAAATTGCTGCTAAAGTTCTAACCTTGTAACGTCCTAGAAAAGTAAAAGGATGTTCAGAAGAACAATGCCAATCTAAAGTAGACATATGGGGAATGTTAATTAGCAACTATTTTGTGTGGTATAACTGCCTGTCGTACAAGCAGATACATTTAAATTTAGAAAAATGCTCATTTTTGCAATTTTTCGCTAAATTTTGGTGTTTTTCACAATTAAATACTGAATGTATGGAGCAAATTTTGCCAGTAATATAAAGTCCAATGTGTCATGACAAAACAGTCTCAGAATCCCTTGGATATGTAAAAGCATTCCGAAGTTATTACCACATAAAGTCAAACATGTCAGATTTGAAAAATGGGGCTCTGTCAGGAAGGTCAAAAGTGGCCAAAGAGGTCCCACCTCTGGGACCCGCACCTATCTTAAGAACGGGGCCCCCTAAACCATGTTCTACCTCTTTCTCGCTGCCTCCCGGACATTTCCTGACTTCAATGTCGGGAGTTACAAAAAAAAGCATAGTTTGCTGAGTTACACTGTTTCCGTAAGTCCCATAGAACCGAATGGTAGTTACGGAAGCAGCGTAGCTCGCATGCTACGCTGCTTCCGTAACTGCCATTCACTACTATGAGAATTATGGAAAGTTACAGAGGGTGACTTCCATGAAGTCAGGAAGAGGCTGGGCGGTAGCAAGAGCAAATTTTCAAATTTCATTTTTTTTTGCAGAAATTCATTTTTAATCTATTTTTTTTTGTAACACAGAAGTTTTTACCAGAGAAACGCAACTCAATATTTATTGCCCAGATTCTGCAATTTTTAGAAATATCCCACATGTGGCCCTAGTGCGGTAATGGACTGAAACACAGGCCTCAGAAGCAAAGGAGCACCCAGTGGATTTTGGGGCCTCCTTTTTATTAGAAAATATTTTAGGCACCATGTCAGGTTTCAAGGGCTCTTTCGGTGCCAAAACAGTGGAAATCCACCAAAAGTGACCCCATTTGGGAAACTACACCCCTTGAGGAAATTATCTAGGGGTATAGTGAGCATTTTGACCCCGCAGGTTTTTTGCAGAAATTATTGGAAGTAGGCCGTGAAAATAAAAATCTTCATTCTTTCAAAGATAATGTAGGTTTAGCTAATTTTTTCTAATTTCCACGAGGACTAAAGGAGAAAAAGCACCACAACATTTGTAAAGCAATTTCTCCCGAGTAAAACAATACCCCACATGTGGTTATAAACGGATGTTTGGACACACAGCGGAGCTTAGAAGGGAAAGAGCGCTATTTGGCTTTTGGAGCTCAAATTTAGCAGGAATGGTTTGCGCAGGCCATGTTGCATTTGCAAAGCCCCTGAGGTACCAAAACAGTGAAAACGCCAAAAAAGTGACTCCATTGAGAAAACTACACCCCTTGAGGAATCCATCTAGGGGTGTAGTGAGCATTTTGCCCCCATAGGTGTTTCATAGATTTTATTAGAATTGGGCAGTGAAAACAAAAAAAATCCTTTTTCTTCAATAAGACGTAGCTTTAGCTCCAAATTTTTAATTTTCTCAACAAATAAAGGAAAAAAAGAACCCCAACGTTTGTAAAGCAACGTCTCTGGAGTACGGCAATACCCCACACGTGGTCATAAAATGCTGTTTGGGCACACGGCAGGGCTCAGAAGGGAAGGAGCGCCAGTTGCTTTTGGTGTAGAGATTTTGCTGCATTTGGTTTGGTTTCTGGGCGCTATGTTGCATTTGCAAAGTCCCTGTGGGACCAAAACAGTGTATCCCCCCCAGAAGTGACCCCATTTTGGAAACAACACCCTCAAGGTATTCACCTAGGGGTGTAGTGAGCATGTTAACCCCACAGGTGTTTTGCAGAAATTCGTGTGCACACGATGTGGGAGAATGAAAATGGTAATTTTTCCTTAGATACGCCAATATGTGGTGCCCAGCTTGTGCCACCATAACAAGACAGCTCTCAATTATTATGCGGTGTTTCCCTGTTTTAGAATCACCCTACATGTGGCCCTAATCTTTTGCCTGGACATTCGACAGGGCTCAGGAGTGAAAGAGTACCATGTAAAATTGAGGCCTAATTTGGCGACATATAAAGTATTGGTTCACAACTGCAGAGGCTTTGATGTGAAATAATAAAAGAAACCCCTGAGAAGTGACCCCATTTTGGAAACTGCACCCCTCAAGGCATTTATTAAGAGGTGTAGTGAGCATTTTCACCCCACGTGTCTTTTCCATAAACGATCGCGCTGCGGAAGGTACAAATTTAAATTTTTCCCTAGATATGCCAATTCAGTGTCAAATATGTCGTGCCCAGCTTGTGCCACTGGGGACACACACCCAAAAATTGTTAAAAGGGTTCTCCCGGGTATGGTGATGCCATATATGTGGAAGTAAACTGCTGTTTGGGCACACTGTAGGGCTCAGATGGGTGGGAGCGCCATTTGGGTTTTGGAGCGTGGAATTTGCTTGGTAATAGTTTTGTTTGGAGTATCACTGTTGTTTCCGTTTATAATGTGGGGCACATCTGAGCTGGGCAGAGTACATTAGGGGCATAGTCAGGTGGTATAATAATAAGGTAAAAAAAATAATAAAATGATCCATAGATGTGTATTACGCTGTGATCGATCCTTTCTGCACAGGCCGGTGTCGCACTGATAAATGTCCTTCCTTATGCCCCTTTTGGTCCACACTCCGCACCTTTGCAGTTTGGGGAATTTTGCCGGGAAAGTGTTGTCCTGGTATAATACGGGCACCGTCGCTTCCAGCAGATATGTTTGGACCCTCCCCTTCCTGGTTCCCTAATTTTAGTGCCTTGATACATCGCCTTTTGAAACAGAAGAAATGTTCCCCTCGGGCCGGCACAACTGGATAATTTTCTTTCCTGAATCATTGGAGCCTTAACTTATTTTATTTTTTCATAGACGTAGTGGTATGAGGGCTCTTTTTTTACGGGACGAGCTGTAGCTTTTATTGGTACATATTGGGGTACAATCAACTTTTTGATCACTTGTTATCCTTTTTTTGGGAAGCAAGGTGACAAAAAAAAAAGAAATTCTGCCATAGTTTTTTAGTTGTTTTTTTTTTTATACAGCGTTCAACATGCGTTATAAACTACATGTTACCTTCATTCTGCGGGTCAGTACGATTCCGTCGATACCAAATTTATAGAACTTTTTTTATAACTTTTTGCACAATAAAATTACTTTTGGAAAGAGAATGTATTTTTTCTGTCGCCAAGTTGTGAGAGCCATAACTTTTACATTTTTTCGTCGATGCAGCTGTTTTTTGCGAGACGAGGTATAGATTTTATCGGTACCATTTTTGGATACATGCGACTTTTTGATCACTTTTTATTTCAATTTTTGGAAGACAGTGACCAGTAATTATGGCAGTGTTCTTGAGGTTTTTTTTTTACGGCGTTCACTGCGCTGGATAAATAACATAATATTTTTATAGTTCAGGTCGTTACGGTCGCAGCGATACCAAATATGTATGGCTTTATTATTTTTTTCTATAATAAATGACTTGATAAGTGAAAAAGGGCGATTGTGTTTTGTGTTATTATTTTAAACTTTTATTGTATGTTTTACAACTTTTATTTTTACTTTTTTACACTTTTTTTTTACACTTTTCTTTAGTCCCACTAGGGGACTTGAATGTCCAACTGTTTGTTTGATGTTCTAATACATTGCACTACCTATGTAGTGCAATGTATTGGAACTGTCAGTTGTTCACTGACAGCAAGCCGATCAGGCTCCGCCTCTGGGCGGGGCCTAATCAGCTTACGTAATGGCAGACAGGAGCCCATTGTTAGGGCTCCTGTTGCCATAGTAACAGTCGCCAGCCTTGCCATCGCATGGCAAGGCTGCCGATTTTCTACAAACCTCTAGGATGCAGCGATCACAATGGATCGCTGCATCGAAGGGGTTAATGCCAGGAATCGGAGCTAGCTCCGGTTCCTGGTGATAGATCGGGGTGTCCGCTGTAACATACAGTGGACACCCACTGCTGATGACGCCAGCTCCGCTTCTGAGCCGGAAGCTAAGGCGGCGCCATCTTGCCGATGGTACCGGAAGCCTCCTGGGCCCCGCCGACGACGAGGCATAGGAGGATTCCGTTACAGGCTGATCGGGAGGTAAGCATTAGCCCTCCGATCGCCTTTGCAGCCACCGGCAACCCAGCGATCACGTTGCTGGGGTGTCGGTGGCTATAAACTCCTCACATGCTGCGATCTCTATTGAACGCAGCATGTGAGGGGTTAATCGGTCGGATCGGAGGCCAGCTCCGGTCCTGGCCGATACCTCAGGGTGCCAGCTGTAACATACAGCTGTCACCCGGCGGTGATGTTGCTGGCTCAGCTCCTGAGCCAGCTTCATCTCCATGATGTACAGTAACGTCAAAATGCAGTAAGACACCGGTTTTAATGACGTTAATATACGTGATCCGGCGGGAAGGGGTTAAAGTGTAACTAAACTACTAAAAAACTTCTGACATGTCATAGTGAAATGTCAGAAGTTTTGAACGGTGGGGGTCCGAGCACTGAGACCCCCATGGATCGCTATAACAAAGTGGCAGAAGGACCGCTGTGCCGCTTAGTTTCTGATCTGCTCTTCTTGAAAAGCCGAGCAAGTGGTGTACCACTCCGAGGAATGACGATCAGAAACGAAGCGGCTTAGCATTCAATCGAGTGCTTTTGCCGCTTCACTTTAGCGATCGGTGGGGGTCTCAGTGCTCAGACCCCCCACCGATTAAAAAGTCTGACATATCACTATGACATGTCAAAAGTTTTATATTAAGAATATATTCTGTGAGAAAAGAGAGAAATAGTAAAAATAAGGGCCAGCACCTATTAGACCCTCGCCCGCCCACCACCCTGTCCCTGATAACGGTATGCGCCGTTTGCATATTGCCAATGCTGCCTGTGGCAGCATATGGCAAATAGTAACAGCCAGGGATCAATCTGAGTGGTCCCTGCAGTGATCTATGTAAGTCTGTTTAGAAAATACAACAAGGACATTGGCTGTCTTCCTCTCCCCTCACTGTAGTTGATCTGTGAGTGAAGAGAGAGACACTATAACCAAATCCTGAGCTGTACAAATGAAGTAAAGTGAAAAAAACCACAAACTTTTCATGTCTGTGCCCCCTGATCACCCCATTTGTGCCCCCTCATCCCCTGTGTGAGCACAAGTGATCAGCCAGTTTTACATATATTTTTTGGCGCTGGATTTAGGAATCTATTTATCTACCTAGTGATAAACTTTTTTTTTTTTTCTTAGTTTGAAAAAAAATACCAAAAAACAAAGAAAATGTTTTTTAGACATAAAACGTAAAAAAACGTAGTAGCCTAATGGTTACAGTTCTACCTAAATAATGGCTCAGAGAAGGTTTACTGTGGAGCAAGCGTACACCTTGATATGCTCCGGCAGTTCAGGCAGCCACACCGACTGCTTCAGAGGTGGAACTTTTTTCAGACAGTGACGGCTCAAGTTATACTTCTACCTCTGGACCCCAGGCCCTATGGTGGTAGAATCAATTGTTGCTGTCAAATCCCCGGTGCAGGGTCAAGTGGTGCAGGGCCTCCCATGTTCTGGGATCCTGCAATTTAATTTACCTCCAGGTCCCGCAACTGTCAGCAATCCCAGGAATAAATGTGGATGTTGCTAATTATACCCCTTTGAACTTCTTCCACATATTTGTCAGTGACCAAGTCCTGGAGTTAATTGTCCAATAGACATATATCTATGCAAGACAGTTTATTGCACAGAAACCCACATCCATCTACTCATCATGGACCCCTACTAGTGTCCCTGAGCTTAATTTTTTTTTAGGCCTAATCTAAATATGGGGTTGGTCAAAAAACAACTATCCGCTCCTACTGGGCATCAAGAGCTGTCCACACTACCCCTGTATTTGCAGCAGTTATGTCCCGATACCGATATGAATCTATAATGCGCTTCATGCATTTTACAGATACCTCCCAAGTCCCCCAAAGAAATTAACCAAGCTACGGTCGCCTTAATAAATTGAGGCCTTTAATTTCCCTCCTACAAGAATCTTTCGTCAAATTCTACACCCCAGATCAAAATTTATCGGTGGATGAATCCCTGATTAGCTACAAAGACCGTCTTTCATTCCGGCAGTTCATCCCCTCCAAAAGTGCAAAATATGGCGTTAAACTATATAAAGTGTGCTAGAGCACAACAGGTTACACCTGTGGTTTCTTGATCTATGAAGGCAAAGACCGCCAAATTAATCCCCCAGGCTGCCCATAGACAATTGGCACATCTGGCAAAATTGTGTGGGACCTAATGGTGCCATTCCTGCACCAAGGGTACCACGTCTACACTAATAATTTTATAGCAGTGTCCCCCTTTTTAAATCCCTCCATGCTGCAAATACAGGGGCCTGCTAAACAGTCCATAAAAACAGAGTGGGATTCCCAAAGCAATTGGTGTCCAGACGTGTGGAAAGGGGGGCGTCATTCACACTGGTAAGCGAGCAGTTACTTGTAGTAAAGTGGAATGAGAAGAAGGACATCTATATGTTGTCCACTATGCATCCAGGCACCACGGTGGCTGTTAGAGAGAGGGGGCCATCGTGGAAAAGCGTAGGCCTGTCTGTGTGACAGAGTACAATAAATTCATGGGGGTGTAGATCTGTCGGACCAGATGCTTCAACTGTATTTAGTGAAGCGGAAGACCAGGGCCTGGTACAAAAAGGTAGCAATCTACCTAATTCAGATCACTACCTATAATGGGTTTGTACTTTATAAAAAAACACAAGGAACGCTCACCTTCCTCCAGTTCCAGGAGGAGGTTATTGAGCGTCTCCTATTTTACTCCAATGACCCTGCATAACCCTACAAGTCTGACGATGTGCAAAGTCTTTCAGAGCGCCATTTTCTTCACCCCGTCCCTTCCACCGAGACGCAAAGATATCCCCAAAAAAAGGTGCCGGATTTCCAGTAAGCATGGAAGGAGGAGGGATAGTCGATTCTACTGCCCGATGTGCCCATTTCAACTAAATTTAAATTTATATTTTCATTTTAGTTTGTGGGCTTTCCAAGTGGGGAGGAATTCTTTTGGGAGAGGTAGTAGAGTTTATTTATTCAGAAAATATTTTAACCCTTTCATATTTTAGATCATTTTTTTTCTTTTGAACAAAGCTGTTATTTTTATTAATATTTCTAATTGGTGATACGGGCATGATCTTTTTTTTTTATTTGGAGGATCACTAATAATCGAGCTGTTCCTAATCAATACACTATGGGCTTTACTACATTTGGGTTTTCGCAGGACCTCCTGCATCCGACAATGCTTCTGGAAATACTGACATCATTTTGGGGATTAGTGATCCTTTAGGGTATATTCACACGCTTAAAAAAAACGTCTGAAAATACGGAGCTGTTTTCAAGCCAAAACAGCTCCTGATTTTCAGCTGTTTTTTAAGCAACTTGCGTTTTTTGCGGCGTTTTTTACGGCCGTTCTTGGAGCTGTTTTTCTATTGAGTCAATGAAAAACGGCTCCAAAAACGGCTCAAGAAGTGACATGCACTTCTTTTTACGTTGCTTTATTTTACGTGGCCGTTTTTAAAAACGCCCTGTGGGAACGGAACGCCGTTTTTCCCATTGAAATTAATGGGCAGATGTTAGGAGGCGTTCAGCCCCCCGCATGTTTAGACGTTTTTCGGGGCGTTTACGGCTCGAAGAACGGCTGAAAATCGCCTGTGTGAACATACCCTTACTGTTCCTATAGATGGTTTTGGACACTGCCCCTTTATATATACTTTAACCGTTGGTTGTTTTGTGCACATAACAGTTCCTACCTTGCTGGGCAGAATCAGTTGGCACGTTCGTCATATAGGGATTGATGGAGCTAAAGAGACGTTGTACAACCAGTCACTGAAAAAAAAAAACCTTGTCATGACAGCCGTGCAGGTGTTGAGTGAACAGACTCGAGTTTGCAACATAGTTGGATGCATTTTCCTCCATTATTTTTTTTTAAATATTGCCCGTCACTCCAGTATAGTTTATTTTTTCCTCTCTGACTGATTTTATATTAGGACAGAATTCTGTCCACAATGACATCAGATGAGGGACAACTGCTTCTTTAGCAAGCCATAGTCATAAGTACAGGCAAATACGTCTATAGCGACATGCATCCGTTATAAATACACAGCTTCACTTCTCTTTTGCATGCTCACTACACCACTAGATGAATACCTTTAGGGGGTCTAGTTTTTAAAATGGGGTCATTTCTGGGTGTTTTTTTTTTTTGCTCAGGCAGCTCATTGCTTCTAAATGCTTGATATGGGGCCTATAATTTATTCAATTGTGCCCTGAAAGCCTCCATGTGCTCCCTTCCTTTTGGGCCCTGCCATGCGTCCAGGCAGCGTTTTAGGGCCACAATGAGGGTACTTTTGAAAACAGGAGAAACAGCTTGATGGATTTTGGGGTGTGTTTCTTCATTCTCATGTTCGCTTTACAAAGAAATCTGTCTTTACAATGACACATTTGTGTAAAAAGTGGAATTTTATTTTCTTCCACGTGCTTTACATTAAATTTAGCAAAAAACTGTGGGGTCAAAATGTTTGTGGCATCAAAGGGGGTCTAGTTTTCTAAATGGGGTAATTTATGGGGAGTTTCTATCGGTCTAGCAGCTCAAAGCCTCTCCAAATATGCGGTGGGGTCTAAAACATTTTCAAGCAAAATATGTATCCTGAAAGCCTCCAGGTGCTCCCTTCCTTTTGGGCCCTGCCGTGTGTTCAGGCCGCGTATTAGGGCCACAATGGTGGTATTTATGAAGACAGGAGAAACAGGGTGATAGATTTTTGGGTGTGTTTCTTTATTCTCATGTTCGCTTTACAAAGAAATCTGTCTTTACAATAACACGTTTGTGGAAAAAGTGGAATTTTATTTTTTTTCACCTGCTTTGCATGAGTTCTTACAAAAAAACTGTGGGGTCAAAATACTCACTACACTTCTAGATAAATACCTTAATAGGTATAGTTTTCAAAATGGGGTCATTTGTGGGGGTTTCCATCATTCTGACCCCTATGAGGCCCTGAAAACCTGGTGCAGGAAAACAAAATGTACTTCAAAATGTATGAAATGATTATTAAATTTGTAAGTCTTCTAAATTGTTCAAAATGTATTTTATTTTTTCAAAATTGCTGCTGGAATAGAGTAAAGAGATGGAAATATATATTTAATTAAAAAAATGTACAGTATGTATGTACACATATGTGACATATTGCCAGTTCCAAATAGGGAAACATGTTAATGTTAATTTTTACAAAATGTCATAAATTTAGATATTTTTTCATTAATTTACACAAATCGTATCAGTCTACTTTTACCAATAAAATAAAGTACAACATGGGACAAAAAAACGATGTCAGAATTCCTTGGATATGCAAAACTATTGCAGAATTATTCTCTGATAAAGTCACACATACCAGATTTGACAAATCTGGCTTGGTCATTAAGGTCCAAACAAGCTTGGTCATTAAGGGGTTAAAGAGAGGTGATACCTTTTTTTTTATTCTTTTTTTTTGTTTCTCTAATAAAACAGTGTGTTTGGTGCAACTTTCTAAATACTTTTTATTAAAAATTATTTTTACTTTTTGAGATACAGCTGCTTTATATCCTGAATAAATAGCGTCTGTATCTAGTGCTAAAACCTGTATCCGTCAGGTTAGTGGCACTGACGGGTACTGTGTCAGCGGGTTGGGGGGGGGGTCGAATTGCGTGCGAGGGGAGAGAAGGGGGCCCAAGTTGTGTCAACAGCCCAAGGCACAGGGTACACTTAATCCGCCACTGCTGAGTGACCACACCCAGCACTCTGGGTCAAGTCATATAACATTGTAACAATATGCAGCCCATTATTGCCCCAGATATACTACAGTAGTTTGGGAAATTTTACTGGGAAAGTGTTGCCCTGGTATAACACGGGTGCCCTCGCTTCCAGCAGATGTGCTATGTCCCTTCCCTTCCTAGTTCCTAAATACTAGGGCCCTGAAACTGAAGGAATGTTCCCCTCTGGTCTTCAGATCGGGATGTTTTTTCATCGCCGCATTACTAGTGCCATAACTTTTTTATTTTTCGGTTGATGGAGCAGTGCGCGGGCTTGTTTTTTGTGAGACAAGCTGTAGATTTTATTGGTACCATTATGGGACATATACGACTATTTGATCACTTTTTATTTCATTTTTAGAAGAGGAAATTACCAAAACAAGCAATTCTGGAATAGTTTTTTATTGTGATTATTTTTGGCATTCACTGTGCGCCATAAATTACATGTTAATTTTATTCTGCGGGTTGATACAAATACGGCAATACCAAATTTAGTTTTTTTCATGTATTGCAGCTTTTACACAAATCACTTTTTAAAAAGAAAAAAAAATTCCTGTGTCTCCCTATTCTAAGACGCATAACTTTTATTTTTTACGTCGACAAAGCTATGTCAGGGATTTTTTGCAGGAAGGGCTGTCGTTTTTATTGGTACTATTTTGGTGTAAATTTGACTTTTTCATTACTTTTTATTCAATTTTTTTATCGATTTATTTCTAGAGTAGGAAATTATACAGCTTTCTGATATATATGTATTTTAAATTTGGATCATATGCCTTTTTATACCAGTGTAGTTGTAGTGGTACTGCTCACAGATTAGTCCATAGAAATTAATTTATAGGATAACTGAATAGACTAAGGATGGCGGCAGTCATGTGACCCCTGGCATTCAGGTAATACTGTCCGGGTATATAACAGGTGAATAATAGGTTATTGAAGAGCAGAAGTTATAAAGTATTTCTACCTACAGCAACATCTCATCTTGCCTGTCAGTGTCTGTGAGGAGCAGCTCTTCTCCCTGTCTCCTCTGTGTGTTGTTAATAAAGTTAAAGGGGTTTTACCAGCCAATAAAAATTGATGGCCTATCCTCAGCATAGGCCATCAATTGCTGATGGGTCGGGGGCTGACTCCTGGGACCCCCGCCGATCAGCTATTTTGAAGAGGCTGCAGCGCTCGTAAGCCCCTTCATTTCTTCTTGCTCACTGTGAATGTTCGACACATTTAGTGGCGATTCACAGGTATTGCAGCCTTCTTCTCCCATTGAATTCAGATGCTCATCTCATGAACAGTGCGGCCCTGCTGTCTCCTTCTGTGTATTACATGAGAGGTGTGCAGTATGGGTAATATAAAAGTCCATGCGGAACAGTCCAAGAGGACAAAACACAGTAGTAGAGTATATTACAGTAATCAGTAAGTGCTGCACAATGTTATTTATTACATATAATTGGGGGTACACTTTATATTATGAAATTATTAGAATCTAGGCTATAGATGGAATCTATGAGGTGTTTTCCCAAAAATGGATTGGACTGAAATAAAAACATCAAGTGACAGAACCAAATACTAAACAAACTGAAAAAATCACATAACATATAACAGAATACCTTCCGCAGGGGCGTAGCTAGGGGGGGGCAGGCGGGGAATGTGCCCCGGGCGCAGTTCAGAGGGGGGCGCCAGCGCCACCTCCTCCTGCACTATAATTGTACGTGTGTCGCAAGGACACAGGTACAATTAGAAGCAATGAATGACCGGGCACGTTCCGTGCCCGGCCTTTCCGCGCCTTTCCACGAATGAAGCAACTGGTACCTTTTGTACCAGTAAAGCTTCCGTCGATGAAAGGCGCTGACTGACTGACAGGGAAAGTCATCCTGCCCAGCCAATCAGCGCCTTTCTTAGATGCTGTGTTCAACTCCCTGAAGACCTGCGCAGAAGAGAGCAGGTCTCCATGGCTGCCGGACGGCGTGGGAGCGGGAATAAGGTGAGTTTGAATTTTTTTATTTTTTTAAATTGTAATAAAAGTGTGTGGCTGTATCTGCGAGGGGAGGGGGGAACTTTGTCTACACGGGGGGGGGGACTTTGTCTACACGGGGGGCCTTTATCTACGGGGGGGGGGCTTTATCTACAGGGGAACTATATCTACAGGGGAACTATATCTACAGGGCTGGGCTATATACAGAGGAACTATATCTACAGGGGGGCTATATACTGGAGTGGGCTGTCTATAGAGCACCATATACAGGGGTGGGCTATAGCTACACCTGTAGATATAGCCCACCCCTGTATATGGTGCTCCATAGATAGCCCACCCCTGTTTATAGCCCCCCTGTAGTTATAGTCACCCTGTATATAGCCCAGCCCTGTAGATATAGCCCCCCCTGTAGATATATTCCCCCTGTATATAGCCCACCCCTGTATATAGCCCCCTGTAGATATAGCCCCTCTGTAGATATAGCCCCCCTGTGTATAGCCCACCCCTGTTGATATAGCCCCCCTGTGTATATCCCAGCCCTGTGTATATCCCAGCCCTGTGTATAGCCCAGCCCTGTGTATAGCCCAGCCCTGTAGATATGGTCCCCCTGTAGATATGGTCCCGCTGTAGATAGCCCAACCCTGTATATAGTCCCCCTGTAGATATAGTCCCCCTGTAGATATAGCCCACCCCTGTATATAGTCCCCCTGTAGATATAGCCCACCCCTGTATATAGTCCCCCTGTGGATATAGCCCACCCCTGTATATAGTATCCCACAAATAGCTCCCCCTATAGTGCTCCACAGAAAGCCCACCCCTGTATATAGCCCCCTTGTACATATAGTCCACCCCTGTATATAGTGCTCCACAGATAGCCCACCCTTGTATATAGCATATACAGGGGTGGGCTATCTGTGGAACACTATATACAGGGGTGGACTATCTAGTGGAGCACTATATACAGGGGTGGACTATATGTACAAGGGTGGGCTATATACAGGGGTGGGCTATCTGTGAAACACTATATACAGGGGTGGACTATATGTGGAGCACTATATACAGGGGTGGGCTATATCTACAGGGGGGCTACATACATGGTTGGGCTATCTGTAGAGCTCTATATACAGGGGTGGGCTATATCTACAGGGGGCTATATACAGGGGTGGGCTATCTGTAGAGCACTATAGGGGGAGTTATTTGTGGGACACTATATACAGGGGTGGTCTATATGGGGGCACTATCTACAGGGGCCCTATGGCAGGCACTATCTACAGGGGGCACAGTGTGTGTGTGGGACACGGTGTATGGTGCTATTATAATTAGAGGTGCAGTGTATGGCGCTATTATATGTAGGGGCGTAGTGTGTGGTATAATGATAACGTTATATTTATTTATAGGTGCAGAAATGTAGGTAAAGTGAGAAGCTGAAGACATCTGAGCGGCAAACTGCAGAAATGGGCTGTGACCGGGAGAAGTCATCATAGAGGTCTGGACCGGATGGAGAGGAAGAACTAGAATCTGAGACGTCACCGGTGAGTCACTTAATGTAAATGTTTGTTCTGCCTCTAATCAGTATTGTAGTCACTGTATGATGTGCAGAGAGATGATGGGTGGTATGATTATGATAGGATTTATTTTTTGTGAAACAGCATCTCCCAGCATATCCTTATCATTGTTTGGGCCATGCTGGGAGCTGTAGTTGTACGCCGTACACACCTATACACCAGGGGTTGCACTAAATTGAGCTGTATTTGTGCTGGTGTTGTATATATGTAGTGAGCTTGCTTCTGGGGCTGTATATATGTACTGAGCTTGGTTCTGGTGTTGTGTATAGAACCATATTGCTTGTGAAATGTACAAATGTTTATATGCTCGAGTTACATAAAAAGAAATGACACGTCGATTGGTAGAGAAAACAAACACGGCGAGGGGGAAGGAGATGTCGGGAAAGAGGTTGCGGGGGGCGCCAAACGGAATCTTTGCCCCGGGTGCTGGTGAACCTAGCTACGCCTCTGGCTTCCGGAAAGATCCATGATTACTGACACTGAAGAACTATCTACACAGCTCTGTATATAATATTCACTGATATGTTCTTCATCAATGTACCTGCTGCTCACATACCAATGCTCATTGTGACATCACTACTACATACCAGTGCTCATTGTGACATCACTTCTACATACCAATGCTCATTGTGACATCACTACTACATACCAATGCTCATTGTGACATCACTACTACTATAAGGGCAGCTCTCCCAGGGCGGGGCCTTTAGAATCTTGCTGATTGGTTCTTGTGCGCTGCACGTCTCGTTAATTAGCAAAGTGATTACAAAATGTTGAGGAAAGTGAAGAAAGGTTTGAAACTCGATAAGAGTTCCAGTCTGACCCGGGCCGAAAAAAATATCTGGTAAGTGAAGGAGGAGAATCTCAAGTGTTTCTAAAATGTTTAGATTTCCACAATATTATTAAACACGAGATGATGTTTTGTAGAAACATTTTGTCTCTACGAAGCTTGTCCCTGTTCACACTGGGAATAAATAAATCCTGTATTTTATAGTGTGAACAAAGGTTTATTTCTTCAGGTTATGTAAGAGAAGTAGATATCCCAGATCTGCTGTTCCATCAGGAATCATAACAAGGGATTGTGTGTTTTACCCCCAGAGCTGCTGGATCCCAGCTACAGACAATCTGCCCTGGGATGTTCAGATACTGATTTCTCCTGCATTACAATGACTATTGAGCAGTAATCATATTTGTACAGTATATGTATGTGGAGAATATATATAGACACAGACCTTGCACTTGACATGCATTTAACTTGTGCACAACTTTTCTTTATGTCCATGTCTTTCTGATTAATATTCATGTACATGTAACTCAGTGTAACTCTATGGACTGTAACTGTCACTCGCAGTTTACATTGGAGCCATCACTCCACAAATAATAAATGTATCTCCAGTCTTATAGAGGGAGTTATGAGTATGGGGCCCCCCTCTATTACCTCATATGGCCCAATAGGTCAGTATAACCCCTTCCCTCTTTGGCCGCTTTTGACCTTCCTGACAGAGCCTCATTTTTCAAATCTGACATGTTTCACTTAATGTGGTAATAACTCCGGAATGCTTTTACCTATCCAAGTGATTCTGAGATTGTTTTCTCGTGACACATTGGACTTTATGTTACTGGCAAAATTTGCCCGATACATTCAGTATTTAATTGTGAAAAACACCAAAATTTAGCGAAAAATTGCAAAAATTAGCATTTTTCTCAATTTAAATGTATCTGCTTGTAAGACAGGCAGTTATACCACACAAAAATGCTGCTAACTAACATCCCCCATATGTCTACTTTAGATTGGCATCGTTTTTTGAACATCATTTTATTTTTCTAGGACGTTACAAGGCTTAGAACTTTAGCAGCAATTTCTCACATTTTCAAGAAAATTTCAAAATGATATTTTTACAGGGGCCAGTTCAGTTGTGAAGTGGATTTGAGGTCCTTAGATATTAGAAACCCCCAATAAGTCACCCCATTTTAAAAACTGCACCCCTCAAAGTATTCAAAACAGCATTTAGAAAGTTTCTTAACCCTTTAGACATTGCACAGGAATTAAGGCAAAGTAGAGGTGAAATTTACAAAGTTCATTATTTTTTTCCAGAAATTCATTTTGAATCCATTTTTTTTGTACCACAGAATGTTTTACCCAAGAAATGCAACTCAATATTTATTGCCCAGGTTCTGCAGTTTTAGGAAATATCCCACATGTGGCTCTAGTGTGCTACTGGACTGAAGCACCGGCCTCAGAAGCAAAGGAGCACCTGGTGGATTTTGGGTCTCCTTTTTATTAGAATATATTTTAGGCACCATGTCAGCTTTGAACAGGTCTAGTGGAACTAAAACAGTGGAAACCCCCCAAAAGTGACCCCATTTGGGAAACTACACCCCTCAAGGAATTTATCTAGGGATGTAGCAAGCATTTTGACCAGCCAGTTTTTTTGCAAAAATTTTTGGAACTAGGCCATGAAAATGAATATCTACATTTTTTCAAATAAAATGTAGGTTTAGCTAATTTTTTTTCATTTCCAAAAGAACTAAAGTAGAAAAAGCACCACAATATTTGTAGAGCAATTTCTCCCGAGTAAAACAATACCCCACATGTGATAATAAACAGTTATTTGGACACACAGCAGGGCTTAGAATGGAAAGAGCGCCATGAGGAAATTATCTAGGAGTACAGTGAGCAGTTTGACCCCACAGGTGTTTTACAGAACTTATTGGAAGTAGGCCGTAAAAATGAAAATCTACATTTTTTCAAATAAAATGTAGGTTTAGGTATTTTTTTTTTCATTTCCACAAGGACTGAAGGAGAAAAAGCACCATAAAATTAGTAAAGCAACTTCTCCCGAGTAAAACAATACCCCACATGTGGTCACAAACATCTGTTTGGACACACGGTAGGGCTCAGAATGGAACTAGCACCATTTGGATTTTGAATAGTGTCTGGGCGCCATGTCACATTTGCTGAGCCCCTGTAGTACTAGTACAGTGGAAACACCCCAAAATTGACTCCATTTGGGAAACTGCACCCCCTGAGGAATCATATAGGGGTATAGTGAAAATTTTGATCCCAAAGGTTTTTTGCTGAATTAATTAGAATTAAGCTATGAAAATGAAAAATAATTTTTTTTTCCAACAAGATGTAGTTTTAGATCAACATTTTTCATTTTTACAAGGAATAGAGAAGAAAAAGCACCCCAACATTTGTAAAGTAATTTCTCCCGAGTACGGTAACACCCCATATGTGGTTATAATAGGCTGTTTACGTATATGGTAGCATTCAGAAGAAAAGGAGCGGTACTTATCTTTTGGAGCGTAGAATTTGCTGGAATGGTTTGCGGACGCCATGTTGCATTTGCAAAACCCCTGATGTACAAAACAAAAGTGACCCCGTTTTAGAAACTACACCCCTAAAGGCATTTATCAAGGGGTGTAGTGAGAATTTAGACTCCACAGGTGTTTTTCAGAAATGAATACGCAGTGGATTGTGCAAAGTGAAAATTGCAATTTTTCCACTGATCTGCCTATTCATCGCACAATATGTTGTGCCCCTGGAGAATCTAACCCCATAAATTGTTAAGCGGGTTCTCCCGGGTATGGTAATGCCTTACTTGTGGCCATAAATTGCTGTTTGGGCACGCTGTAGGGCTAAGAAGGAATAGACCGCCATTTTGAGCATGGATTTTGCTTGGTAGTTTTGTTTGAGTTTTGCTGGTATTTCTGTTTATAATGTGGGGGCATGTGTAATCTGTGCGGAGAACATCAGGATATATGTAATCTGTGCGGAGAACATCAGGGTATATGTAATCTGTGCGGAGTACATCAGGGTATATGTAATCTGTGCGGAGAACATCAGGGCATAATAAGAGGGTATAATAATGGGGTAAATAATACAATTCTCCATAGATGTGTGTTACGCTGTGAAGCGATCCGTTATGCACAGGCCGGTGTAACACTGATAAACGGTTTTCTTTCTTATCCCCCTTTTGTAACACTCTGCACCTTTTGGGGACTTTTTCTCCTTCGTTGTTTGGGAAATATTGCTGGGAAAGTTTTCCGCTGGTATAATACGGGCGCCCTCGCTTCCAGCGGATGTGCTATGTCCCTTCCTTTTCCTAGTTCCTAAATACTAGGGCCCTGAAACTGAAGGAATGTTCCCCTCCGGCCTGCACATTCAGATGTTTTTTCATCACCGCATTACTAGTGCCGTAACTTTTTTGTTTTTCAGTTGATTGAGCGGTGTGCAGGCTTGTTTTTTGCGAGACGGGCTGTAGATTTTATTGGTACCATTTTGGAACACATACGACTTTTTGATCACTTTTTATTTCATTTTTTGGTAAAGGAAATTACCAAAAACAAACAATTCTGGAATCGTTTTTTATTGTTTTTTTTATCGGCATCCACAGTGCGCCATAAATTACATGTTAGCTTTATTCTGCGGGTCGATACGATTACGGCGATACCAAATTTATATAGTTTTTTTTTATGTATTGCAGCTTTTGCACAATAAAATCACTTTTTTTATAAAATCATTTGTTTTCTATGTCGCCATATTCTAAAACCCATAACTTTTTTATTTTTGCGTGCACAAAGCGGTGTCAGGGTTTATTTTTTGCGGGACGGATTGTCGTTTTTATTAGTACTATTTTGGAGTAAATGTGACTTTTTGATCACTTTTTATAGCATTTTTTGGAAGGAAATGTGACCTAAAAACAAAGATTCTGGCGTTGTTTTTCATGTTTTTTTTTACGGCGTTCACTGTGCGGGATAAATTACATAATAGTTTTGTAGTTTGGGTCGTTACGGACGCGGCGATACCAATTATGTATAGTTTTGTTTTTTTTTTATGGGTTTTCCCATAATAAAAGACTTACTATGGGAAAAAAGTCAGTTTAGCTTTATTTTTATTTGAAATGTGTGTGTTTTTATTGCTTTACCACATTTTTATTATCTTTTTTTTACTTTTCTGACTTGTCCCACTAGGGGACATGAGGGCCTGATGCCCCGATCGCTACTCTAATACACTGCACTACATACGAAGTGCAGTGTATTAGCGCTGTCAGTTATTCACTGACAGCAAGCCTATGAGGACACGCCGCAGGCGGGTCCTCATCGGCTCCCGTACAAGGCAAACTCGGACGCCATTTTCTGGCGTCCGATTGCCACAGCAACCCAGCGATTGCATCACTGGGTTGCCGGTAGGGTGAAAACCTATCAGATGCTGCGCTCTATTGAGCGCAGCATCTGAGGGGTTAATCTGCCGGATCGGAGAGTAGCTCCGGTGCTGGCAGTTACAGGAGGGTGCCAGCTGTATAATACAGCTGTCACCCCGCGGTGATGGTGCCGGCTCTGCTTCTGAGCCCGCACCATCACTGCGCCGTACATCTACGGCGCTTTGCGGGAAGCACCTCCCGACAGCGCCGTACATGTACGGCGCATGTCGGGAAGGGGTTAATGGTGGACAAGCTTGTAAGGGCTGTTTGCATGGAGTAATAACCCCCACTACCCTAATACTGCTATTTAGATATGATTTATGGAGGAATGTGTTGTATTATATATATATATATCTCTATCAGTATATTTATGTACTGAATGGCCACTTTCTTAGAGACACCTGCACTTTCACGGTTAGAGCTTCCCTTTATGAAAATTAGACATTAGTCATTAGACCCTGCGGTGCAGCATTAGATCAAGTATTTGTATGATGAGAAAAACCACTGTGCTCACTATTTAGCAATGTTGATTTCTACTTTATTCAGCATAAGCAGTAGTGGGATGTGGAGTGTTAACCTACGGCAGTTTCACGTGTACCCTTATACTTTGTAAAGGCCTCGGCGTTATATAGCAACAAGGCAACTTTAAATCGTACATTACAGTGATACATAAGACACAACAAATGTTTGGACAGAGTCTACGCAGTTACATCTGTATAAGATGAATAGAATAACATACTTTAACTTAAAAAATGCACTTAGATCTTTGCGATCAATAAGACCTAATGGAACGAGGGCTTCCGCCTGTAAGATCAATTTCTGCCTCTTTTTTGAAGCAAAAGGTTATGTCTATTCCCCCCCTGTGAAAGCGTGTTTAATGCACAAAATGCCCGCAATCCACATTCCCCTGGGATTACCTCCATGATATGTAAGCATGCGTTCACTAAAAGGAGGAGATCCCTACCTTGTACCCAATAGATCGTACATGCTGCCTGAATCTCTTGAATATCGGGTGGATGGTCCTCCTGATGTAATAGAGATTACAGGGACACATGACAATACACAACAAATTCAGTTCTACAGGTAATGAATGATGTTATCCACTTTAGTCGTCAAGCCTCCTAATTTCAATCCTTGCACGATTGAGTTGGCTGCAGAATCTGCAGTGTCCAGATCTATAATCTCCTCTCGGAGCCAACTCAATCGTGGAAAGAACCTGAAATAAGGAGGGAAACTATAGTCACACAGTTTAACCGCTTCCCGACCGCCCACTGTATATTCACGTCGGCACTTGCTGGGCTCTGTGCAGTGCCGACGTGAATTCACGGTGGGTGTTAAAAGCGCGATCCGGGTGTCTCAGAGTAGCGCTGACACCCGGATCGCGCTGTTATCACCTACCTCTGGTCCCGGAGATATGATCGGGACCTGATTAGTTCAGGTCCCGGTCATGTGATCGCAGGGAAAGTGTGTTGTAGCAACGAACTGGAAAGTTTGTTGCTATAACAAAGTGGAACGTTTGTTGCTACAACAAACTTTCCCGGGGACCGATTGCGGGTGCTGCAGTCGGTTATAAGGCAGAACCGGGGGCCATATAACAGCGCCCGGGTCTGCCATGCACAGCAGCCTATGAGAACCAGCCGGATGCTGGCTCTCATAAGCTTCCTGTCAGTGTGACTCTCAGCGTCACACTGACAGTTTATAATACGTTACACTACCTAGGTAGTGTAATGTATTATAGCAGCGATCAGTGCTGCCAGGCTTCAAGTAAAAAGTAAAAAATAAAGTAATAAAAAAGTTTTATAAAAGTGTAAAAACAAGTTATAAAAGTTACAAAAAAAAAGAATGCTTTTTTCCCTATAATAAGTCTTTTATTATAGGAAAAAAATGAAAATGTTAAAAAAAAGTACACATATTTGGTATCACAGCGTTCGTAACGACCCAAACTATAAAACTATAATATTATTTTTCCCGCACGGTGAACACCGCAAAAAAAATAAATTAAAAAACAATGTCAAGAATCACTTTTTTTTGGTCATCAACCCTCCCAAAATATAGAATAAAAAGTGATCAAAAAGTCGCATGTACCCCAAAATAATACCAATAAAAACTACAACCTGTCCTGCAAAAAACAAGCCCTTACACCGCTTTTTTGACGGAAAAATATAAAATTATGACTCTCAGAATACACAAAAAATAAATAATTTCATCAAAGTGATTTTATTGCGCAATCGCCACAAAACATAAAAAACCTATATACATATGGTATCGCCGTAATCGTACCGACCCGCAGAATAAAGTAAAATGTCATTTATACCGCACGGTGAACACTGTAAAAAAAATATACGAAAAACATTGTCAGAATTAATGTTTCTTTGTCACTTTGCTTCCAAAAAAATCTAATAAAATGTGATTTAAAAAAATCACATGTACCCTAAAATGGTACCAATGAAAAGTACAGATTGTCCCGCAACAAATAAGCCCTCACACGGCTCCGTTGGAGAAAAAATAAAAAAGTTCTGGCTCTCAGAATATGGCGATGCAAAATGTGCAGAGTGTTCCAAAAGCGGATAAGATTGGGCACCATTTATCAGTGCGACACCGGCCACATATCTGCGAATTATTATTTATGTACCCCATTATTATACCCTCTTATTATGCCCTGATGTACTCCGCACAGATTACATATACCCCCACATCATAAACTGAAATACCAGCAAAACCCCAAACAGAACAGTTACCAAGCAAAATCTGCGCTCCAAAAGCCAAATGGTGTTCCCTCCCCCCACAGCGTGCCCAAACACCAGCTTACGTCCACATATATGACATTTTATATCTGGGAGAACCCGCTCAACATTGTATGAGGTATTTGTCTTCAGTGGCACAAACTGGGCACAATATATTGTACATTAAAATGGCATATCAGTGGAAAATTTTAATTTTCACTTTGCACCATCCGCTGCGCATTAACGCCTTGGCGCACCACGACTTAATAGCATGTCGTGGTGCGAGGGGTTATTTATGGAGCGGGCTCATGCGCTGTGCACGCTCCATATTCTGCAGGTGTCAGCTGTGTATTACAGCTGACACCCGGGACTAACGGACAGGAACAGCGATCGCGCTGTTACAGGAGCCTGTATAATGACATTATACTGCAATACATTAGTATTGCAGTGTATTGTACCAGCGACCTAATGATCGCTCGTTCCAGTCCCCTAAAGGGACTTTTGGGAGGTTTCCACTGTTTTGGTACCTCAGGGGCTTTGCATATGCGACATGACACCCGAAAACCATTCCAGCTAAATTTGAGCTCCAAAAGCCAAATATTGTTCCTTCCCTCCTGAGTCCTGCCGTGGGTCCAAACAGCAGTTTATTACCACATATGGCGTATTGCTGTAATCAGGACAAAATGCTTTACAAATTTTGGGGTAATTTTTCTCCTTTATTCATTGTGAAAATTAAAAATTTCTATGTTTTTTCAGAAAAAAGTAGATTTTCATTTTCACGGCCTAATTCCACTAAATTCAGCAAAAAAACTGTGGGGTCAAAATGCTAACTATACCCCTAGAACAATTCCTTGAGGGGTGTAGTCTTCAAAATGGGGTCAGTTTTGGGGGGATTCCACTGTTTTGCTTACTCCAGGGCGTTGCAAACGCGATATGGAACTGAAAACCAATCCAGCAAAATCTGCGCTTCAAAATCCAAATGGCGCTCCTTCCCTTCTGAGCTCTGCCGTGGGTCCAAACAGCAGTTTAGTACCACATATGGGGTATTGGCGTGAAGTAGCTTTACAAGTTCTGGGGTGCTTTTTAATCTTTATTCCTTGCAAATATTATTTTTTTTAATATTTTTTCAGAAAAAAAAGTAGATTTTCACTTTCACAGACAAACTTCAATAAATATAGCAAAATACCTGTGGGGTCAAGATGCTAACTATACCCCTAGATAAATTCCTTGAGGTGTGTAGTTTCCAAAACCGTCTCACTGTTTTGGCACCACAAGACCTCTTCAAACCTGACATGGTGCCTAAAATATATTCTAAAAAAAGGAGGCCCCAAAATCCACTAGGTGCACCTTTGCTTCTGAGGCCGGTATTTCAGTCCATTATCACACTAGAGCCACATGTGGGATATTTCTAAAATCTGCAGAATCTGGGCAATAAATATTGAGTTGCATTTCTCGGGTAAAACCTTCTGTGTTACAGAAAAAAATGTATTACAAATGAATTTGTAAATTTGTAAATTTCACCTCTACTTTGCTTTAATTCCTGTGAAGTGCCTAATGGGTTAAGAAACTTTCTGAATGCTATTTTGAATACTTTGAGGGGTGCAGTTTTTAATATGGGGTGATTTATGGGGTCTATCTAGTACATAAGGCCCTCAAAGCCACTTCAGAACTGAACTGGTCCCTGTAAAAATAGCCTTTTGAAATTTTCTTGAAAACGTGAGAAATTGCTGCTAAAGTTCTAAACGTTGTAACGTCCTAGAAAAATAAAATAATGTTCAAAAAACAATGCAAATATAAAGTAGACATATGGAATATATAAAATAGTAACTATTTTGTGTGGTATTACTATCTGTTTTACAAGCAGATACATTTAAAATGAGAAAAATCATAATTAACTCTTTCAGCACCCTGGACAGTGACTATCTCCTGACGTCGCGTACCGGAATTTTTTTTGCCGGGTTCGGCCAAAACGAGTTCGGCCGAACCCGGTGAAGTTCGGTTCGATTGTCCGGGTTCGCTCATCTCAAAGACACTCCATTTGGATGTTTGGAAACAGAAAAGCACGTGGTGCTTTTCTGTTTACATTCATCCTTTTGACAGCTGGTGCGCTGTTTCAGTCGGTTCGCACGGAAGTGCTTCCATGCGACCAGCGTGGTTTTCACGCACCCATTGACTTCAATGGGTGCGTGATGCGCGAAATACGCGGAGATATTGAGCATGTCGCGCTTTTTGCGCAGCTGACAAACGCTGCGCAAAAAGCACGGACTGTCTGTACTGCCCCATAGACTTGTATTGGTCTGTGCGTGGCGCGTGAAAACCACGCGGCCCGCACGGACCCAATACACGCTCGTGTGAATCCCCCCTTATTACCACATAAAGAGACACATGTCAGATTTGAGAAAATGGGGCTGGTCATGAAGGTCAAAATGAGCTCGGTCTTGAAAGGGTTAAGTTGTTATGATGGTCCTCAATGGTTGCTTCTAGCAAAAACAGAGACGACATTATACTTTATAGTTCTGTCTGCCAAGTTCCTGGATCCTATAAGACATCCATACAGAATATGTGCACACTGATTCCAACTAATGTACTTACCATTTGTTTTCATCCTGATGGAATAAATGGGATCTGTCAGAGGAGACATTGTTTATTTATTGTATTGTTTCCATGTATAGTAGATGCAGTATACAGAATACATTCAGCTTTCTCTTTAAAGTCACTGCTAATGCTGCATGTACAATAATGATCCAGTCATTCAATGTTCTCATTTTCCTAATTATTTATTCAACTTTTAGGGCCGCCGATGACGAATCGGAAGAACGCCTCCAAAGGGAAGGCAGACAGTTCAGTGACCATCTTATAAACCCAGTGATCACCGATGTCCCTGACTTTAAGGAGAGATTATCTGGAGAACTGGTCTTCCTGAAAACATCCCAGATCGTCCATGGAATCTTCTCTGAGGTAATTGCAGTTCTATGTATCTGACCAGCAGGTTGTATATGAAGAGATGATTGTATATGGACGAGTGTTATTTTCATAAATGCTTTATGAATGTCATCAGTGAATATATTCAGAGTAATATTGGTCATACATCTTCCATATGTTCTGTCTGATCTCCAGGTTGGGCTGAGAATGAAGCTCTGCTGTGAGAGAAGTTGTAGATCTGTCCAGTACATTGTACAGCACTGTCCTCTGTATACAGCAGTGGTGACTAGTAGCTGTATACAGAGGTTAGGATAGGGAAGGCTATATATAAAACCAGTGTATACTCCCAGTGTGTAATTCTGTCTCCATTTACTTACGCAGCTGATTAAAAAAGAGAAGATCGGACAAAAGAGGGAGAAAATTATCGAGTTTAGGAGAGCGCCTCTAATAACAGTGCTGGCTGTAATATCAAGGCAGCAGGATTCATTTCTGGCGGAGGAACTCCTATGGATAGATTACAACCCTCTAATGGATGAATTCATGCCTAGAAGGTAAGGGATCATGGGAATTATATATCCTTCCATATGTCCACTAAACTGATCACATTACCATAGAAAACCTCACTAATTTTGCAGTAATGCATCATATGGTATATTGCCACAAGTCTTATCTACTATAAATCTCAATATACTTTGTGTTATAACAGCCCCCTCCCCCATAATGAGCTGTGTAATATGTGGTGCTGTCTAAATAAAGGCTGATAATAATAATATGAACTATAATGTAGTAAGAATTATAACTTATAATATAGAGAAATTGTTCCAACAATGATTCTCCGCTAAATCTTATTCTCTGTCTTCTTCATTTCCTGCAGGATGTGGCCGGTGTCCAAAATCAAGATGGCCACAAAACAGCTTCACCAATTATATCAAATTGTGTCTGTGGAAACTGAAGGAGAACATTTATTTCATGTTCATTCCCCAAAAGGAGAACGTGACAAAACCTTCCTTCAGTGGGAATATATAATCCATCACATCAACCAGCAGGAACCTGTGAGTCAAGATTTTATCCACTGAATTACTGGGGTTTTGTAGGTTTAGTGATGGAAAAGGAGAAATTGATGGCACAGAACAAAGAGACTTGTATTAGGACGTTCTGGTGAAGTCTAATGGAGATTGAAGGCCTTCTCCTGTATCTTTGACATAATGTTTCCTGCAGCTCAGCCGCTCATGCTTTATTAGGGTATGTTCACACGTACACGTCCGTAACGGCTGAAATCACAGAGCTGTTTTCAGGAGAAAACAGCTCCGCAATTTCAGACGTAATGGCAAGTGCAGGCGCTTTTCGCGGACGTAATTGGAGCTGTTTTTCCATTGTGTCAATGGAAAATGTCTCCAATTACGTCTCAAGAAGTGACAGGCACTTCTTTGACGCGGGCGTCTTTTTTACACGCCGTCTTTTGACAGCGGCGCGAGTAAATAAAATGACCGTCGGCACAGAACATCGTAAAACCCATTCAAATGAATGGGCAGATGTGTGCCGATGCTTTGGAACCGTATTTTCGGACGTAATTCGGGGCTAAAACGCCCGATTAACGTCCGTAAATAGGGTGTGTGAACCCAGCCTTAATAATAATAGTAATAGTAATAACCTTCATTTCTACAGCAGGTATAATATATTCCACGGGACAAATGAGCGGCCCCTGCCCGTTAGCGCTTACAATCTAGAGATGCCGGATTGTGGGGTTCCTTGTATGTCACAAATAGGAACTAACGTCTTTATTCATTGTCTTTCACAGTTTCATCTTGATGACATATTATCTGCAGATACAAGGTATGTTATTTATTTCACTCTCATCATTTTATTTTATGTCTTTTTTATGTTTTGTGCTGGGACATGTAGACCCCACAGGTTATATTAATAAATGAGGCCCTAGAGGCTGAGTCAGGACAAGGTACCATTTTTTTAATTAAAACATAGTATAAATTTAAACCCCAAGTATGAGAAATAGGGTAACATAAAATTCAGTAAAAGAAAGGACTGTGTCTCCAGAAGTTGTTCTATAACATACAATAATTCACATATCTTTTCATTTTTCCTTTTTTGCACTTCACAGGTCAATGGATTGGAAATTCAATGAAAAGATCCATAATATCGATCCTGAATGCTGGATAGAAGAGGAGAATATAAAGAGAAGTAAGTCGTCTTTTATAGTGTGTATGGTGTCTGTACATCAAGCTCTTATAGAAAGTGTGACTGCAGTTATTCCGTCTTCTCCTGGATAAGACGCTGCTTCCTATGTGAATGTCATGTGAACAGAAGGTGCTACAAGACGAAGTAATATGCAGGAGTTTAGTATCGGAACCTGATTACTTTACACAACCCGGGTAATAGAGGAGGTTACTGATTAAGGGGTCCCCCTCTATTATGTCCATATGCCCTAATAAATCTTAAATGTGCATCGCTGAATACGCCGTTCTCTTCAGAAGAATACACAGGGGGTCTAAATCTAATTTAGAGGAAAAATACAATGCTGCCGCTCATGGAAACCAATCATATCTCTGCTTTCATATTTTAACCTTCAATAGTACAATGGAAACTTAAATTTGATTGGTCGCCATAAACAAAGTCAGCTGTTCCTACCTACAATTGTTTATATACATTATTCCTGTATCCTTCTGGGCGGCCCACAATATTTACTAGAATATTACTGGAGCTCGTCCTCACTCAGCGATAGTGATGTACACCGCACCCCACCATACACGTAACCTGTGTGTACAAAAATTCCAGGATTTAGGCATGATGAGGTTAAAAATGCAATAGGCACTCAAAACCACAGCATTCACAAACAGTTGTGTAAATGGGTAGTCATAACTATCCATTCACTGCACAAAAAATTAACCAACACTGCAAAGTGTGAACGAGGCATAGTTTATATATTGTAGGTATATAAAGGTATTGCAGGTACTTTGTGTTGCGGCTTTATAATTGTGTTATTTTGTTTTAGGGGGCTGGCTAAGAATGAGTGATGATGTCAGATATTGGTGGAAAGTTGCTAAATCTAAAATCTCTGGAAAGAAAGTCACTCAAGAAAAAAGTAGAGAGAGCAAAGAAAGACCAGAAAACATTAAAGAACCCTCCTCTTCTTCATCATCTCAACCAGAGAGCTCAGACCCAGAGCCCACCGTGCAGGATGACCTTACAGAGCTAGTCCTGAAAGAGGTAGAAGATCCTAAGGAAAACATCAACTTATTAAGATCTGAGGAGCAGGACCTGAGAGAGAGGATCATAGAAGTGCAGAATGGACAGATTGTGAGACCACGCTCAAATCTCGGGTTAACATATGACAATGATTATACAACAACTTGGAGACTATCTGGCTGGTGGGAAATGATCAGCCTATAATTCTGCTTTATCAGAGGGTTACAAAATCAGACCCTTCCATCCGCTTTCAGGAATCTGTTAGGAGAATTTTCCATTCTTATCAATAAAAATTCAATGATTCATCTGAATAAGTGCTTCTTTTATTCTTGCGGCAAGGAGACAAATGGCAGATCAGCAGTTGTCTGAGCTTCATCACATAAGCACACGTTTATATAGGCTTTAACCACAACCAGGTGACATTTTGCACATGACAGTGAGTATCTTACACAAAATACTAGTCTAATGCAGTTTTGCTTCATATAGCATATTTTGACACTAACAACTGAAACTGGGATAAAGTTGAACTTCCTTAAAGTCCATCTGTCTCTATTGAGAAATCCAACTGCCCCAAACTTGAAAGCAAAGCATATTTAACACTTTATCAGAAAAATCATTTCCTGAGAAGTTCTGCATAGCTCAGTGTATATTTCATTTCATTGCATCAAATAAGCATACATTTTAAATAAAACTTTCCTAACAGAATCTCAAAAAACCTAATGTTTACAATTCAAAAGTGCAAAGCAGGAAAAACAATCAAAAGTTCTTTGCAAATATCAGAACTTCCCGCACCGACCCGCACCATGTGTGCAAAAAGTAACATCTTTAAAAAAGGGTTTCATGAAAGAGAAATAGCAGTACAAACAGCTATCATTTCTATATTCTCTCTATCAATAAAACATAACCTCGTCTCAAAGAAGTGTTTTGTGTGCTTTTCTAACAAAGGATTTGACCAATCCATCTCAAACAAGTAGTTAACTTTGGAATATTCAATGGGTTATCGAGAGACGGATAGTTGTACAAGATGTTAGGGCTTGCAGGGAGATTTGATCCACTTGTTGTGGAATTGTCCAAAGTTAATAAGATACTGGAACAGGGTTATAGAAGTTTTGAATAGAATTTATAACGTTGAGATAGATTGCAGTCCAATTACATGTATACTTTGATGTAGTCTTGGGACAACTCTAAATAATTCCCCAAAAAGATCTCTAGGGTGTAGTTTATATATTGCTAGAAAAATGATACTGGAACAATGGATCTCCAATGAGCCCCAGAATGAAGGTAGCGGTCCTGAGATACATCCATCTTAAAGGTATTACATGTAAAAACATGAAGGCAACTAGAAAATGTTCTCAGCAATGGGGAAGATGGTGTAATGAGGTGTCCCCAGATGTTAAAAAACTGTTTGGTTGAAAGCAGGAAAATAAAATAATAAAAAAAATATATATATATTTATTTATTTTTTTGCTCTATTTTTATCGTAGGGGGGGGGGGAATGTAATTTTTTTCAGTGCGAAGCAATTTTATAGATGAAAATTATTGAAAGAATTTTGTATTTGAAAGAAGAAAATTTAAAAATGTAAAAAAAAATAACTTTTGGAATAAACAAAGTCTGTGTAGTTAAAATTTGCAATAGTACCCTAAACGCAGGAAAATAAAAAATAAAGCAGGTCCACATGTCGGTATAGGCAGTCAATACAAATATAAGATTTGCGCAGCTCATGCTTAATTGAGATTTCAGACAAGGATTGAGAATGTTAGAAGACTTGCTGCTTTAGTCTATTTTAAGGGTATGACCAGACGTCTTTCTACAGACACTGTCCGCATCAAAGCCGCACATAATCTGTGTTGCAGATTTTGTTGCGGCTTTGCCTAAAATGTGCATAAGGGCTTGTTTACACGAACGTATATTACGTCCGTGCAACGCGCGTGATTTTCACGCGTGTTGTACAGACCTATGTTAGTCTATGGGGCAGTGCAGACAGTCCGTGAGTTTTGCGCAGCGTGAGTCCGCTGCAAAAAACGCACGACTTGTCCTATATTTGTGCGTTGTTCGCGCATCACGCACCCATTGATGTAAATGGGTGCGTGAAAACCACGCATGTCACACGGAAGCACTTCCGTGGGACAAGCGTGATTCGCGCAACAGCAGTAAAAAGTATGAATGAAAACAGAAAAGCACCACATGCTTTTCTGTTTACAAACATCCAAACGGAGTGTCATAATGATGGCGGCTGCGCGAAAAGCACGCAGCGGCGCATCAGATGGTTATGACACACGGAGCTGTTAAGTGCCGTTTGCGCACGCAAAATGCCACGTTATTTGCGTGCGCAAAACGCACATGCTCGTGTAAACCAGGCCTTAAATTGATGCGGATTAGCCGTTGCGTATTCAGGTGAAGAGTACTTCCCTTCTCTCTATGTAAAGGATCGGCCAGACATAGCTTCTGTGTCGACGCCCGTTTTTACTCACTCTGCACCTGCTCCTAAGTCTGGTCGAGTGACCCCTTCTTCCACCAATCAGCCTGGGAGGCTGAGGAGTGGGAGAGCCTATCACAGCCTGGCAAGACGGAGCTAGCTCCCGCCCTCTGTCCATTTATACCATCACTTCCTGCTCCTCCTTTGCCTGTGATTCTTTTCAGTCTGTTTCCTGGCCTTGCTGCTGCTGCTTACTACTTGTCTTCTGCTTCATATTGACCCTGGCTTGACTGACTATTCTCCTGCTCTGCGTTTTGTATCTCGTCCTCTCCTGGTTTGACTCGGCTCGTTCACTATTCTCCTGCTCTGCGTTTTGTACCTTGTCCACTGCTGGTTTAACTCGGCTCGTTCACTATTCTTGTTGCTCACGGGGTTGCTGTGGGCAACAGCCCCATTTCGCTTAGCTTCTGTGTACCCTTGTCTGTTTGTCTGTCGTGCACTTAGTGAGCGTGGGAACCGTCGCCCAGTTGTGCGCCGTCGCTTAGGACGGGCCGTTGCAAGTAGGCGGGGACTGAGTGGCGGGTAGATTAGGGCTCACCTGTCTGTCTCCTTACCCCGCCATTACATAATAACAGGCCCATAAACCTTTTCTACCCTGGTCCCTGTCACTACTATGGACCCCCTTGAGACCCTGGCTCAGCAAATGCAGGGCCTCTCCCTACAGGTCCAAGCCCTGGCTCAGAGCGGCAACCAGCAAGATGCTACCCTGGTAGTGCCCCCCACCTCACCTCTTGAACCCCACCTCAAGTTGCCTGACCGGTTCTCAGGGGACCGGAAGACTTTTTTCTCCTTTCGGGAGAGTTGTAGGCTTTATTTCCGTCTAAAGCCCCACTACTCAGGTTCCAAGAGCCAGTGAGTGGGTATAATTATGTCCCAGCTCCAGGACGGGCCCCAAGAATGGGCCTTCTCCTTGGCTCCTGACGCCCCTGAACTTTCCTCTGTTGACCTTTTTTTTTCTGCTCTCGGGCTCATATATGACGAGACTGACAAGACTGCCTTTGCCGAGAGTCAGCTGGTGACCTTACGTCAGGGTAAGAGACCCATTGAGGAGTACTGTTCGGACTTTAGGAAGTGGTGTGTAGCTTCTCGGTGGAATGACCCTGCCTTGAGGTGCCAGTTTAGATTGGGTCTGTCGAACGCCCTGAAGGACCTGTTAGTTAGCTACCCCTCTTCTGACTCTCTAGATCAGGTTATGGCTTTAGCGGTACGACTTGACCGACGTCTCAGGGAACGACGACTTGAAAGTTTTTGTGCCTTCTCCTCTGGCTCCCCCATGATGGCTCCCGAAGTTCCATTGCTTCGTTCTTCCACGGAAAACTGGGATGAACCAATGCAACTCGGGGCCTCCGTGTCTCCCCAACAACGTAGAGACTTCCGCAGGAAGAATGGTCTCTGCTTCTACTGTGGGGAGGACAAGCATCAAGTGAACAACTGTCCTAGGCGTAAGAATAAGCAGCCAGAAGAACTTCCGCGCCTAAGTGATCATCGGGGAGGTCACTTGGGCGCACAGGTATTTCCCGTAAATATGAAACCTAATAAGATCTTGCTTCCCTTTCAGGTCTCTTTTGGTGGTAGGTCTGCTACCGGCAGTGCCTTCGTGGATTCAGGGTCTTCTGCTAATATTATGTCTGTGTAATTTGCTATATCTCTAGCTATGCCATTGATTGATTTGCCTAAACCTGTCCCAGTAGTGGGTATCGACTCCACTCCTCTTGCTAATGGTTATTTTATACAGCATACCCCTGTTTTTGTATTCCTTGTTGGCTCCATGCATTTGGAGCAGTGCTCTGTACTGGTTATGCAGGGTATATCGTCCGATTTGGCATTAGGCCTTCCCTGGTTGCAGTTGCATAATCCCACGTTTAACTGGAATACTGGGGATCTTACCAAATGGGGTAATGAATGCATGACGTCACGTTTTTCTGTTAATTTTATTTCTCTCCCTGAGGAGGTGAACACTCTACCTGAGTTTATTCAGGACTTCACTGATGTTTTTTCTAAAAAGGCCTTTGAAGCGTTACCTCCTCATAGAGAATACGATTGCGCAATCGATTTGGTGCCAGGAGCTAAGCTCCCTAAGGGTAGGATATTTAATCTCTCTTGTCCCGAACGTGAAGCCATGAGAGAATATATCCAGGAATGCCTGGCCAAGAGTTACATTCGTCCCTCTACTTCGCCGGTAGGTGCTGGCTTCATCTTCGTAGGGAAGAAGGATGGTGGTCTTAGGCAGTGCATTGATTACCGAAACTTGAATAAGGTCACTGTAAGGAACCAGTATCCCCTTCCTTTGATTCCTGATCTCTTCAATCAGGTTCAGGGGGCCCAATGGTTCTCTAAGTTTGATCTACGGGAGGCTTATAACCTTATCCGCATCAAAGAGGGGGATGAGTGGAAGACTGTGTTTAACACGCCCGAAGGTCATTTCGAATACCTCGTCATGCCCTTTGGGTAGTGTAATGCTCCCGCGGTCTTCCAGAATTTCATAAATTAGATTTTAAGAGACTACCTGGGGGTATTTCTTGTAGTGTACCTTGATGACATCCTAGTGTTTTCCAAGGACTGGTCCTCCCACATTGAGCATGTCAGGAAGGTGCTCCAGGCCCTTCGGGAAAACAAACTGTTTGCTAAAACCGAAAAATGTGTGTTTGGGGTGCAGGAGTTACCATTTTAGGGTCAAATCCTCACTCCTCATGAATTCCGCATGGACCCTGCCAAGGTTCAGGCTGTGGCGGAATGGGTCCAACCTGCCTCCCTGAAGGCGTTACAGTGCCTCCTGGGGTTTGCTAATTATTACAGGAGATTTATTGCTAACTTCTCGGTCATCGCTAAGCCTCTTACGGATCTCACTCGCAAAGGTGCTGATCTCCTCCATTGGCCTCCAGAGGCAGTCCAGGCTTTTGAGATCCTTAAGAAGTGCTTTATCTCGGCCCCAGTGCTGATTCAGCCTAACCAAATGAGCCATTTATCGTGGAGGTTGACGCGTCCGAGGTGGGAGTGGGTGCTGTTTTGTCCCAGGGTACCAGGTCCCTCATCCATCTCCGTCCCTGTGCCTACTTCTCCAGGAAGTTCTCACCCACTGAGAGTAACTACGACATTGGCAACCGCGAACTCTTAGCCATTAAATGGGCATTTGAAGAGTGGTGCCACTTCCTGGAGGGGGCTAGTCACCAGGTTACGGTCCTTACCGACCACAAGAATCTAGTTTTCCTAGAATCTGCCTGGAGGCTAAACCCGAGACAAGCTCGATGGGCGTTATTTTTTATTAGATTCAACTTTTTGGTCACCTATAGGGCTGGGTCTAAAAATATTAAGGCTGATGCACTGTCGCATAGCTTCATGGCCAGCCCTCCTTCGGAGGAAGATCCTGCTTGTGTTTTGCCCCCAGGTATAATCATTTCCTCTGTTGATTCTGACTTAGTCTCCGAAATTGCGGCTGATCAAGGTTCAGCTCCCGGGAACCTTCCTGAGAACAAGCTGTTTGTTCCTCTGCAATTCTGGCTAAGGGTACTCAGGGAACATCATGACTCTGCACTATCTGGCCATCCAGGCATCCTGGGCACCAAGCACCTCATTGCCAGAGACTATTGGTGGCCTGGGTTGCTTAAAGACGTTAAGGCCTACGTCGCCGCTTGTGAAATTTGTGCTAGGTCCAAGAATCCCAGGTCCCGACCAGTGGGCTTACTATGTTCTTTGCCCATTCCCCAGAGACCTTGGACCCATATCTCCATGGATTTTTTCTCTGATCTGCCTCCATCTCAAGGCAAGTCGGTGGTATGGGTGGTAGTGGACCGCTTCAGTAAGATGTGCCACTTTGTGCCCCTCAAGAAACTACCCAATGCTAAGACGTTAGCTACCTTGTTTATCAAACACATCCTGCATCTCCATGGGGTTCCTGTCAATATTGTTTCTGACAGAGGGGTACAATTTGTTTCATTGATTTGGAGAGCCTTCTGTAAAAAGTTGGAGATTGATCTGTCCTTCTCCTCGGCCTTCCATCCTGAAACTAATGGCCAAACGGAGAGGACTAACCAGTCTCTAGAACAATATTTAAGGTGTTTTATCTCTGACTGTCAATATGATTGGGTCTCCTTCATTTCCCTCGCTGAATTTTCCCTTAATAACCGGGTCAGTAACTCGTCAGGGGTCTCCCCCTTTTTCTGTAATTTTGGGTTCAATCCACGGTTCTCCTCCGTTTCACCTGGTGGTTCCAACAATCCTGAGGTAGATGTCGTTCATCGTGAACGGTGCACAGTCTGGGCCCAGGTTCAGAAGAACCTAGAGGTGTCCCAGAGCATACAAAAGACCCAGGTAGATAGAAGACGTTCTGCTAACCCCTTGTTTGCAGTCGGGGATCTGGTGTGGCTGTCTTCAAGAAATTTGCGCCTTAAAGTCCCGTCCAAAAAATTTCCTCCCAGGTATATAGGGCCGTACAAGGTCATTGAAGTCCTTAACCCTGTCTCCTTCCGACTGGAGTTACCCCCGTCTTTTCGAATACGTGACGTCTTTCATGCCTCCCTCCTGAAACGCTACTCCCCATCCTTGGCTCCCGCGAGGAAACCTCCGGTCCCTGTTCTCACCCCTGAAGGGGTAGAATTCGAGGTGGCCAAGATTGTGGACAGCAGGATGGTCCAAGACTATTTCCAGTACCTGGTCCATTGGAGAGAATACGGGCCTGAGGAGAGGACTTGGGTACCCGCCCGGGATGTTCACGCTGCAGTATTGCTCAGGAGGTTCCATCTTCGGTTCCCCTATAAGCCAGGTCCACCTAGTAAGGGTCCAGTGGCCCCTCATAATAGGGGGTTACTGTAAAGGATCGGCCAGACACAGCTTCTGTGTCGACGCCCGTGGTTACTCACTCTGCACCTGCTCCTAAGTCTGGTCGAGTGACCCCCTTCGTCCACCAATCAGCCTGGGAGGATGAGGAGTGGGAGAGCCTATCACAGCCTGGCCAGACGGAGCTAGCTCCCGCCCTCTGTCTATTTATACCCTCAATTCCTGCTCCTCCTTTGCCTGTGATTCTTTTCAGTCTGTTTCCTGGCCTTGCTGCTGCTGCTTACTGTAATGTCCGTGGCTGCGGGCTGTCAGCTCCAGCCTCCCGCTGACAGCCGCACCCACGAGTCGGCAAGCGCTGGCCCCAGCCTCCTCCGCAGGAGGCGCTTGCATCCACTCACCTCCACCGGAGCCCGCAGGACATCTTGAACGACCTTTGACCCGTGAGTACCCTGGGCTATAAGAGGGGTCCAGCCCCCTAGTTCGATGCCTGAGCGTTGTTAGTTTTCCCAGTCTGTCTTGCAAATGGTCCCTTAGTGTTTCCCGTTCCTGTTGTTACCCGTACCTTGTTCCCCGTTCCTGTTTCCCGTGCTTTGCCCTAGTATCTAGCCGTGCCATGTCCTGTGTCATCTGCCACGTCCAGAGGAATCTGCCACGTCCTGTGTCATCTGCCACGTCCGGAGGAATCCGCTACTTTCTGTGTCATCTGCCACGTCCGGAGGAATCTGCCACGTCCTGTGTCATCTGCCACGTCCGGAGGAATCCGCCACGTCCTGTGTCATCTGCCACGTCCGGAGGAATCCGCCACGTCCGGAGGAATCCACCACGTCCTGTGTTATCTGCCACATCCGGAGGAATCCGCCACGTCTGGCGCAACTTGCGGCTCCTGTGTCCTCCGCCACGTTTGGCGCCATCTGCTGCACCCATCTCATCTGTGCCAGAGCTGCGGCCACCATCTGGACTATTCAGGTACCCTTGTGCGGGACATTGTATTTCTGGGGTGTCCTGTTGTTTGGCCAGCTGCCTCCCCGCTGCGGCGGTACGGCCTAGTGGGTCCACTAACCCGCTTCGTGACACTTACTACTTGTCTTCTGTTTCATATTGACCATGGCTTGACTGACTATTCTCCTGCTCTGCGTTTTGTACCTCGTCCTCTCCTGGTTTGACTCGGCTCGTTCACTATTCTCCTGCTCTGCGTTTTGTACCTTGTCCACTGCTGGTTTAACTCGGCTCGTTCACTATTCTTGTTGGTCACGGGGTTGCATTGGGCAACAGCCCCATTTCCCTTAGCTTCTGTGTACCCTTGTCTGTTTGTCTGTCGTGCACTTAGTGAGCATGGGGACCGTCGCCCAGTTGTGTGCCGTCGTTTAGGACAGGCTGTTGCAAGTAGGCGGGGACTGAGTGGCAGGTAGATTAGGGCTCACCTGTCTGTCTCCTTACCCTGCCATTACACTCTATCAGTGCAGGATAAAGAGAAGGGGCAGCCCTTTCCCTAGTAAAAGAAATTCATACTTACCCGGACGTTGTCTTGGTGACGCGTCCCTCTTTCAACATCCAGCCCGACCTTCCTGGATGACGTGGCAGTCCATGTGACTGCTGCAGCCTGGGATTGGCCTGTGATTGGCCTATGATTGGCTGCAGGGAGTTCTGTGTAAGTATGAACTTCTATTTTTTTTTACACGTTGATCTATATTGTGATCGGTAGTCACTGTCCAGGGTGCTGAAACAGTTACTGCCGATCGTTAAACTTTTTCAGCACCCTGGACAGTGACTATCTCCTGACGTCGCCTAGCAACGCTCCCGTAATTACGGGTGCACACACGTAGTCACCCGTAATTACGGGAGCCCCATAGACTTCTATGGGCCTGCCCGTGCCGTAATAACGGCCCGTGATTACGGGTGTTTTTACTTTCTTGTGCATAGGGCCTCAGTCTGGCTATAGACCTAGAAATACATTTGTCCAGCCAGAATGAAGAAATATCATGTTGGTAAAACCAATACGCTACACAACACACATAACATCTGCAGAATTCATTGCGGAATTTAGAATCTGCATTGAAGTCAATGGAGAAATTCCGCAATGAGTCCGCAACAAGTCCGCTACACATCCGCAACAGCCAGTGTATGCTGCGGACACCAAATTCCGCACCGCAGCCTATGGTCCGTAGCGGAGTTTTCCGCAACGTGTGCACGTACCTAACTAAAAAGCTGTGGAAAGCAATGGAGAAAATGTCCGCTGCAGATTTCCGCAGCAGACTGCCCACAGCGGAATTCCAGAGCAATTCCGCCACGTCTGGTCACATGCCCTCAAAGCATGTTGTACTTTAACCCCTTAAGGACGCAGCCTAGTTTGGGCCTTAAGACTCAGAGCCCATTTTTCAAATCTGACATATTTCACTTTATGTGGTAATAACGTCGGAATGCTTAAACCTATCCAAGCGATTCCGAGACTGTTTTCTCGTGACACTTTGGGCTTCATGTTCGTGGTAAAATTTGGTCGATATATTCAGTCTTTATTTGAGAAAAATTGCAAAATTTAGAGAAAATTTAGAAAAAATATCATTTTTCAGAATTTAAATGCATCTGCTTGAAAAGCAGACGGTTATACCACCCAAAATAGTTACTAGTTCACATTTCCCATATGTCTACTTTAGATTGGCATCGTTTTTTGAACATTATTTTATTTTTCTTGGACGTTACAAGGCTTAGAACATAAACAGCAATTTCTCATATTTTTAAGAAAATTTCAAAAGCCTTTTTTTTAAGGCACCTGTTCAGTTCTGAAGAGGCTTTGAGGGGCCTATGTATTATAAACCCCCATAAAGCACCCCATTTTAAAAACTAGACCCCTCAAAGTATTCAAAACAGCATTTAGAAAGTTTTTTAACCCTTCAGGCATTTCACAGGAATTAAAGCAAAGTGGAGGTGAAATTTGCAAATTTCGTTTTTCTTTCTGAATTTCAATTTTATTCTATTTTTTTTCTGTAACAAAGAAGGTTTTACCAGAGAAACACAACTAAATATGTATTGTCCAGATTCTTCAGTTTTTAGAAATGTCCCACATGTGGCTCTAGTGCGCTCGTGGACTAAAACACAAGCCCCAGAAGCAAAGAAGCACCTAGTGCATTTTGGTGGTGCTTTTTTATTAGCTTATATTTTAGGCAGCATGCCAGGTTTGGAGAGGTGTTGAGGTGCCAAAACAGTAGGAATCCCCCAAAACTGACCCCATTTTGGAAACGGCACCCCTCAAGGAATTAATTTATGGTTATTGTTACCATTTTGACCCCGTAGTTTTTTCACAGCGCGTATTTGAATTGGGCTGTGAAATTAAAAGAATGACAATTTTTCCAATAAGATGTCATTTTTGATCAGAATTTCTTATTTTCACAGGGAACAAAATGCCCCATTTTGTTGCCCAATTTGTCCTGAGTGCGGCAATACCCAATTTGTGGTGATAAACTGCTGTTTGGGCCCATGGGAGGCCTCAGAAGGAAAGGAGCGCTATGTGTTCTTAGGAGTCCAGATTTTGCTGGATTGGTTTTCGGGTGCCATGTCGCATTTGCAGAGCCTCAGAGGTATCAAAGCAATGGAAACCCACCAAAAGTGACCCCATTTTGGAAACAAAACCCCTCAAGGAATTTATTTATGGGTGTTGTGACCATTTAGACCCCACAGTTTTTTTCACAGAACTTATTTGAATTGGGCTGTGAATTAAAAAAAAAAACTTTTTTCCAATAAGATGTAGTTTTGGCTCAAAATGTCTTATTTTCACAACGAATAAAATACCCGATTTTGTTGCCAAATTTGTCCTGAGTGCGGCAATACCCTATTTGTGGCCATAAACTGCCGTTTGGGCCCATGGGAGGTATTAGAAGGAAAGGAGCGCTATGTGTTCTTTTGAGCCCAGATTTTGCTGGATTGGTTTTCGGGTGCCATGTCGCATTTGCAGAGCCCCAAAGGTATCAAAGCAATGGAAACCCACCAGAAGTGACCCCATTTTGGAAACTACACCCCTCAAGGAATTCATTTATGGGTGTTGTGACCATTTAGACAGTTTTTTCACAGAATTTATTTGAATTGGGCTGTGAATTAAAAAAAATTTTTTTTTTTCCAATAAGAGGTAGTTTTGGTTTAAAATTTCTTATTTTCACAAGGAATAAAATACTGCATTTTGTTGCCCAATTTGTCCTGAGTGTGGCAATACCCTATTTGTGGTGATAAACTGCGGTTTGGGCCCATGGGAGGGCTCAGAAGGAAAGGACCACCATGTGGCCTACTGGGAATTTTCTGGTGCTAAGTCGTGTGTGCAGAAGCCCCTGAGGTATCAGTACAGTTGAAACCCCCGAGAAGTAACCCAGTTTTAAAAACGACACCCCTTAAGGCATTCATCTAGAGGTGTAGTGAGCATTTTGACTCCACAGGTATTGTGTAAAAGATAATGTGCAGCAGTTGGTGCAGAGTGAAATTTGCAATTTTCTATACATATATGCCAATTCAGTGTCCGATATATTGTGCCCAGCATGCGCCACCGGAGATATACACCTCATAAACTGTAATGCTGGCTCTCCCGGGTACGGCAATACCCTACATGTGGCTGTTATCAGCTGCCTGGGCACACAGCAGGGCTCAGAGGGGAAAGATGAGGAGGGGTAAGCTGTGCGAAGTGGATCAGAGCGAGTAAAACTGGGGTAAATTAAAAATAAAGGGATGGATGATAAATTTTAAAACACTCTTTCATACAGAGCTCTGGTTTTTCGGGACACGCGTCACATTGATATATTGTGTCCTTCCTTATCCCCCTCTTATAGCAGACTCTGCACCTCTTTTGACTTTTTCCCTTCTTGCCAGTTTGGGGAACTTCTCCTAAAAAGTGTTGCCCTGGTACGATGCCTGTGGCCCCGCTTCCAGAAGTACTGTAAGGCTTCAGGACTTGATCTGACAAGTCCACCCCTCCCATGTACCTATTGTAGTCCAGGATGCAGTCTAGTTTGGGGGTCCCTGTACTGGTACCTCGTACAGGTACATGGGTACTGGTGTGGCATCTCCCTGGTCTTGTACTTGACACACAATATGTTGCTGCTAGATTGTGCCCTGCTCTCACCCCTTCTGAGTGTTTGCCCAAGCAGAGTCTTAGGGAGGCCTCTCAGGTTTCTTCTAGCAGTGCCGCATGCCGCAGGACTTCTGGAAGCGAGGCAGTTGAAGAGTGGGACGCTGGTATATAAATTATCCAGGTAGAGGTGGTAACCCTGGTCCAGCAGTGGGTGCACCAAATCCCACACAATTTTTGTATTAACTCCCAGTAAGGGGGGGGCATTTTGGGGGCTGAGTACTGGTGTCCTTCCCTTTTATATATCCTAAATTTGTAGGTATACCCTGATGCACTCTCGCACAGCTTATACATCTTCACGCCATACCTTGCCCTCTTACCCGGCAGGTACTCGCGGAATTGAAGCCTCCCTTTCAAATGTACCAGGGATTCATCTATAGAAATACACTTCTCGGGGGTGAATGCTGGGAAAACCGGGCACTGAAATGGTCTAATAGGGGTCTCCGTTTATACAAACGGTCAAAACTGGGGTCATCTCGGGGTCGGCACGGCTCATTATGAGTATAATGTAAGAAGCGAAGTATTGCCTCATTTTTATTTTATTTTTTAGTTTCCAGCTCAGTTCTGAAGTTGCTTTGAGGGGCCCATATATTAGACACCCTTATCAAACACCCCATTTCAGAAACTAGACCCCTCAAAGTATTTACAACCGCATTTAAAAAGTTTATTAACCCTTTAGGTGTTTCACAGGAATTTAGAGCAAAGTAGAGGTGACATTTAATTAATTTAATTTATTAGGCACCATGTCCGGTTTGAAGAGGTCTTGTGGTGCTAAAACAGTGGAAACCCCCCAAAAGTGACCCCAACTAGAGACCTTGAGGAATCCATTGTAGTTTTCTTGGGGTGCATGCGACTTTTTGATCAGTTTTTATTCTAATTATAGGTGGCGTGGTGACTAAAAAAACAGCAATTTTACTATTGTTTTTTATTAAAAATTTTTTACAGCGTTCACCGTGCGCTATAAATGACATATTCACTTTATTCTGCGGGGCGATACGATTACGGCGATACCAGATGTTTATAGTTTTATTTTATGTCTTATGGCGTTTGCACAATAAAATACATTTTGTAAAATATAATTTATTTTTTGTGTTACCTTATTCTAAGAGCCATAACTGTTTTATTTTTTGATCAGGAAAGTCGTGCGAGGACTTATTTTTTTCGTAACGAACTGTAGTTTCGATCAGTACCATTTTTAGGTACATGCGACTTTTTGATCTCTTTTTATTCCATTTTTTGGGAGGTGAAGTGACCAAACAATTGTGATTGTGGTACGGTTTATTATTATTTTCTCTTACGGCGTTCACCGCGCGGGATAAATAACGACATTGTTTTGTAGTTCAGGACGTTACGGACGCGGCGATACCAATTATGTATAGTTTATTTGTTTATTTATATATTTTTATTAATAATAAAGAACTGATAAGGGAAAAAGGGGGACTTTTACTTTTATTACTTTTAAATCGTTTATTTTCTTATTTTTACACAACTTTTTTTTACTTTTTCACACTTTTTTTACTTTGTCCCACTAGGGGACATGAGGGCAGGAGGCTCTGATCGCTATTCTAATACACTGCACTACATACGTAGTGCAGTGTATTAGAGCTGTCAGCTGTTCGCTGACAGCAAGCATAGTGGGTCCTGATTTTGTCGGGACCCACTAGGCTTCCGTCGATGGCGTAGCCAGAGTCCATTGTTAGGATTCTGGTTGCCATAGTAGCCATCACGGCCCGCTATCGTGTAGCAGGCCGGCGATGGCAGCTTAACCCCTAAGAAGCCGCGATCGCTATTGAACGCGGCTTCTAAGGGGTTAATCGGCGGGGACCACCGCGATCGGTCCCTGCACACTAAGCTGTGATAGCCTGCTGTCGGAAACAGCAGTTATCACAGCTCAAACATGCGCCAGGATTAAATGGCGCCGTGTTTACTCAGGTCAGTACTATTACTGACCTGAGCGCGAACGATGTACTTAGCGCGACGTAATAGTACTGACCTGAGCGCGAAGGGGTTAAGGATCTCCATTGTTCATAAAGAGGACATGTCTTCCCAACGTGAGTCTGTTTCCTCCATACCTGTTTCCCTCTAAAAAGGGAAGAGAAAAACACCGACCTCCAATGGTGTAATAACGCAATGGTAAAAACTAAGAGTTAATTATACTCACAAACATACACAATAAACGAGTATGTAGATAAAAGTAATATAGAGAAACACCGAGGTCCAGCATGTGACCCGACTCGAGTTTCACCACACAGCTTTTTCCAGGGTATGTTTCCATATCACAATCCCCTTCTTTACGTTTAAGTAAATTGACATGCTGCGAAGTAAAAAAAAACTGCACTGCAGGGATGTAGCAAGTCATGAATGAGTAAGGATGCACGTCTGAGCTCCTCTGGTATCCAGCACTAAAGCAGGTTTTTGGCTGCCTATATCCAACATGGGAAGCACAAAAAAAGGCAAGTCAAGACCCCCGTCACCTCCACAGGACACACAGGGGGACATTCAGTCCTATTTCCACCGGCACGAGCCGCTGGAACTTCCAGCTCCATACTCACCCCAAGATGGCCGACTGAGCCGCTCCTCCATGGAGGAATGCCTGATGAGGGCTTCCCCTCCCAGCCTTACACTCTCTGGGGTTGCGTAGTGCTCTGCTGTGACTGCGAAATCGGTCACCAGGAGCGGTCACAATGCCACGCGCTCCAGACCGGAAATGACGCCATCTTTCCATAACGGGTGTGGTCCACGCACCATGCAGACACAAGGTGTGCCATGCGCATCACAGGAAAGACAGCGGGAGCTCAGGGAGTTAAATGCATGGCCTAAGTCTTGGTGTAGAGGAGAAGGATTTGGGTTCCTAGAGCACTGGGCTGACTTTTCATTGGGGTACAAACTGTATTCTGCAGATGATTTGCACCTAAATGGAAGGGGGTCCGCTGTGCTGGGGGAGAGAATTCTAGCTGGGGTGGCAGAGTATTTAAACTAGGGCTGAGGAGGGAGGTCAATGTAGAAAAAAAAGGGGTAGCCAGGTTAGAGAGGGGTCAGACTATATTGGTGGGGGGAGAAACAGAATGTGGGGAGAGGACTAGACAACAAGATAAGGAGATCCTTTCGTTACAAAACATCAGTGTAAATAAAAAGGCCCAATTAATGTCAAATCACATTTCTGATAATAAAAGTGAAAAACTGACAGGCAAGTTAAAGTGTATGTTCACAAATGCCAGAAGTCTAGCAAGCAAAATGGGGGAGCTGGAGGCCTTGACACTGGAAGAAAATATAGATATAGTTGGTGTTGCTGAAACATGGCTGGACTCTTCACATGACTGGGCTGTAAATCTACAGGGTTTTACACTTTTTCGGAAAGACAGGACAAATAGGAAAGGTGGTGGTGTATGTCTGTATGTGAGAAATGATATGAAGGCGAGTCTGAAAGAGACAATAGTGGGTGAATACTGTGAGGAGGTTGAAACCTTGTGGGTGGAACTAGAAAGGGAGGTAAACACTAAAAAAATTACTTTTGGTGTAATCTATAGACCCCCCAATATAACTGAGGAGATGGAAGTTCAGCTATATAAACAGATGGAGCGAGCTGCACAGGCGGGTACTGTAGTGATAATGGGAGATTTTAATTTCTGGGATATTAATTGGTGTCATGGTTCAGCTTGAACTGCAAAGGGGAGACATTTCCTCAACCTGTTGCAGGAATATTTTATGGGCCAGTTTGTGCAAGACCCGACTAGAGGTGAAGCTCTGTTGGATCTGGTCATTTCTAATAATGCAGATCTTGTTGGGAATGTCAATGTTCGTGAAAACCTCGGTAACAGTGATCATAATATAGTTACATTTTACCTATACTATAAAAAACAAACGCAGGCTGGGAGGTAAAAACATTTAATTTTAAGAAAGCCAATTTCCCCAGGATGAGGGCTGCAATTCAGGATATGGACTGGGAAGAACTAATGTCAAATAATGGAACAAATGATAAATGGGAGATTTTCAAATCTACTTTGAGTTATTATAGTGCAAAATTTATTCCTATAGGTAACAAGTATAAACGACTCAAATTAAACCCCACATGGCTTACACCTTCTGTGAAAGGGGCAATACACGACAAAAAAATGGCATTTAAAAAATACAAATCTGAGGGTACAGCTGTAGCCTTTGTAAAATATAAAGAGCTTAATAAAATCTGTAAAAATGTAATAAAATTAGCAAAAATACAAAATGAAAGGCAGGTGGCCAAGGATAGTAAAACAAATCCCAAAAAACTCTTCAAGTATATAAATGCTAAAAAGCCAAGGTCTGAACATGTAGGACCCCTAGATAATGGTAATGGGGACTTGATCACAGGGGATCAAGAGAAGGCAGAGTTACTAAATGGGTTCTATAGCTCTGTATATACAACTGAAGAAAGAGCAGCTGATGTAGCCGGTGCCAGTGCTGTTAATATATCAGTTGATATACTGAATTGGATGAATGTAGATATGGTCCAAGCTAAATTAAATAAAATAAATGTGCACAAGGCCCCGGGACCAGATGGGTTACACCCTAGAATTCTTAAAGAGCTTAGTTCAGTTATTTCTGTCCCCCTTTTCATAATATTCAGAGAATCTCTAGTGACTGGTATAGTGCCAAGGGACTGGCGCAGCGCAAATGTGGTGCCTATTTTCAAAAAGGGCTCTAGGTCTTCCCCGGGTAATTATAGACCAGTAAGCTTAACATCCATCGTGGGGAAAATGTTTGAGGGGCTATTGAGGGACTATATACAGGATTATGTGACAATAAATAGTATTATAAGTGACAGCCAGCACGGTTTTACTAAGGACAGAAGTTGTCAAACTAACCTAATCTGTTTTTATGAAGAGGTGAGCAGAAGTCTAGACAGAGGGGCCGCTGTGGATTTAGTGTTTTTGGACTTTGCAAAGGCATTTGACACTGTCCCCCATAGACGCCTAATGGGTAAATTAAGGACTATAGGTTTAGAAAATATAGTTTGTAATTGGATTGGGAATTGGCTCAAGGACCGTATCCAGAGAGTTGTGGTCAATGATTCCTACTCTGAATGGTCCCTGGTAATAAGTGGTGTACCCCAGGGTTCAGTGCTGGGACCACTATTATTCAACTTATTTATTAACCCCTTCCCGCTCCTTGACGTACTATTACGTCATGGCAGCTGTATAGTTCGCGCTCCATGCCGTAATAGTACGTCTCGGGAGTAACGGCCGTTTCGGCCGTCCTCCCGACACATACAGGAGCTGTGACGCTGCTGTCTTGTTCAGCAGCTGTCACAGCTCCTACAGCGGGGACCGATCGCTGTGTCCCCGCTGATTAACCCCTTAAAAGCCGCGTTCTATAGAGATCGCGGCTTTTTAGGGGTTAAGCTGCCATCGCCGGCCTGCTACGCGATAGCGGCCGGCGATGGTGACTATGGCAACCGGACACCAAACAATGGCGTCCGGCTATGCCATAGACGGAAGCCTAGTGGGTCCTGACAACGTCAGGACCCACTATGCTTGCTGTCAGTGAGTAGCTGACAGTTCTAATACACTGCACTACGCATGTAGTGCAGTGTATTAGAATAGCGATCAGAGCCTCCTGCCCTCTTGTCCCCTAGTGCGACAAAGTAATAAAGTGAAAAAAAAGTTAAAAAAAGATGTGTAAAAATTAGAAAATAAAAGATTTAAAAGTAATAAAAGTAAAAATCCCCCCTTTTCCCTTATCAGTCCTTTATTATTAATAAAAATATATAAACAAACAAATAAACTATACATAATTGGTATCGCCGCGTCCGTAACGGCCTGAACTACAAAATTATTTCATTATTTATCCCGCACGGTGAACGCCGTAAAATAAAATAATAATAAACCGAACCACAATCACAATTCTTTGGTCACTTCACCTCCCAAAAAATGGAATAAAAAGAGATCAAAAAGTCGCATGTACCGAAAAATGGTACTGATAGAAACTACAGTTCGTTACGCAAAAAATAAGTCCTCGCACGGCTTTATTGATTGAAAAATAAAAATGTTATGGCTCCTAGAATAAGGCAACACAAAAAGTGAATGATTGTTTACAAAACATATTTTATTGTGCAAACGCCATAAGACATAAAAAAAAACTATAAACATCTGGTATCGCCGTAATCGTATCGCCCCGCAGAATAAAGTGAATATGTCATTTATAGCGCACGGTGAACGCTGTAAAAAAAACGAAAAAAAAACAATAGTAGAATTGCTGTTTTTTAGTCACCACGCCACTTAAAAATAGAATAAAAACTGATCAAAAAGCCGCATGCACCCCAAGAAAACTACAATGAATTCCTCAAGGGGTCTAGTTTCCAAATTGGGGTCACTTTTGGGGGGTTCCCAATGTTTTGGCAACACAAGACCTCTTCAAACCGGACATGGTGCCTAATAAAAAAGAGGCCTCAAAATCCACTAGGTGCTCCTTTGCTTCGGAGGCCGGTGCTTCAGTCCATTACCGCACTAGGGCCACATGTGGGATATTTCTCTAAACTGCAGAATCTGGGCAATACGTATTAAGTTGCGTTTCTCTGATAAATCCTTTTGTGTTATAAAAAAAATGGTATAAAGACGAGGCTGGACGCAGCCTGCAGGGCTTAGGAGGGAAGCCTCCATGACAGCCCTAGGAGGGAAAGGGTTAACTTCGTAGGGAAAGTTAGAGGTGGAGGAGGGACAGGGAGGAGTTAGGGGGCCGTTACGGAGCTTCCCGCTGTTTTTCGGCAGTGAGCCGGAAGCAGCGGGAGAAGTAACACTCACACAAGTAAGCTCCCGTTGCCCCGCTCTGTACTGCATGTCTGAGGCTGAGATTCTTGCGCGGCTGCGTGCCGCTGCTGTGCACCACGGTCCCGGTTGGTTGGAGGAGACCGTGGCTGCACTTACAATGATCCCCGACGCCGATTCGCCACGTCAGGCACGGCATATGAGGTCTGTTGCAGTGGGGGACAGGCTCCCCTCCCCCGGCCCCCTTCCTGGCAGTAATATGGCGGCGGGGGGGGAGTCTACAACACCCGCTCCTGCTCAGAGGAGGCAGAGAGCGTCGCCGGGGGTGACGGCGACTCAGGCCGGGTCTGCCCGTCGCTCCCGGCGGTCCCGACCTCCAGAACGCCTCAGCCCTGAGGTGGTCCCGCGGACACGGCGTCGCAGGGGGAGCCCTAATATGGACGCTGCAGGCCAGGCAGCTGGGAGGACCGTCCCTTCCCAGGCCCTGCGTCCTGGCAGGAATCCCAGGCCGCGACGGGGTCCGGCGGTTCTCAGGGAGTCGCAGGCCGGGCTCCCTGTCACCCCCCCCCCATCAGATGCAAGATCGGGAAGACTGGTTACGGCCGCCCCGCCTGGTGATGCTCCGGCCAGGGGGCAGGCTTCATCAGGATCGTCGAGACGGACGCCTAGACCTGCAGCGACGTCGAGGCAACAGGTCCGGTCGGAAGTTTGGATCCCAGCGGTCGGGCGGCAGGTTGCCGGCCCATCTGCCAGCGCGTCATCATCCCCGGTTCGGAGATGTCGGTGGGATGGCCAGTCGTCGGCGAGAGAGGAGCTGGAAGACGGTGAAATAGACGTGTATCGGCGAGGGCAGGATGGTCCGGCTGACGGGAACACAGCGCCTGTGCAGCCCGGTGAGTGCATAACTCCATCTTTGTCGTATCCAGCGATTTTTATGTCGGGTGTCGGCAGGGGGGCTGCTAGCGTCGCATCGGTGGCCGGTAGTGGCGCGGGCGGGCGCGACGGCGCGGGTCTAGCGGACTTGGTGGGTTGCTTGCGGGAGCTGGTCGGGCGTCTAGATAGGGCGGCGGCGCCAGTAGTTACGGAGGTGTCCCCGGCGGTAGTTTGGGAAGGCCCCAGGGAAGTGGGACTGTTACAGGCGCGTCCCGTAATGGCGGCTACGGAGGCGGTCGCGGTGTCGGTACAGACCGAGGCCCAAAAAGACGGCGATCGGGTGCGTATTGATGATCGTGCTCGCGGGGAGGTGTATGTTTGCTTTGAAGGTCCGTTGGGGGCGCACTTAAAGCAGGAGGTGCGTGAGCGTATTTGGAAGGACGAATACGTTGAGATTTTTTCTCTTCTGCCGCTTGCTAAATTCAATTTGGATAGGAGCAAGCGGGATGAGAGCAAGAAGGACGAGGAGGAGCGTCGGCGGTATAGGCTTATCCCGCAGACGTTCGTTAATTGGTCGCAGGCGTTCGCCATCTTAGCCAGTGTAATAGGAGAAAAGGCGCCGGAAAATTGTTCGGCGTTGTTTTGTTATTTTGACGCCATTGGGGAGGCTCATCGGGTGTACGGGGGGCAGGCTTGGCTCAGATACGATGAGCAATTCCGTCAGCGAAAAGCGGTTCGGCCGGCGATTCAGTGGGACCAGAAGGATATTGCTCTCTGGTTAAGGGTCACGGCTCCGGTTAGGCAGCCCTTTCCCGGGAGCGTTGGCCAAGGGGGCCAGTCCAGTCAGGTCGGACAGGGCGGTGGGGCAAAGTTGGGATTCTGCTGGCAATTCAACGATGGCCAGTGTAAGTTTGGGGCCACGTGCAAGTTCAAGCACGTGTGTTCGGAGTGTAATGGTGCATCCCATGGGGCGGCAAAATGTATGCGAAAAAAGAGGTCAGGGAACCAGTCCTCCTCGGCTGGTCAAGGGGTTGTCACCGGTGAGGGTGGAAAGGATGGCCCCCTATCTAAATGAGTATCCGGATAGGGCTGCGGCGAAGTTGCTTTACGAAGGGTTTAGTGTTGGTTTTATTATTCCTCCGCCTCCTTATGAGGTCCCGGTTACGCGGAGGAACCTTAAATCGGCCTACTTGCATGCTGAGGTCGTGTCAAAAAAGTTGTTTAAAGAAGTTTCGTTAGGCCGCATGGCGGGGCCTTTTATTGATCCGCCAATAAAGGATTTAGTCGTGTCCCCATTGGGTATTGTTCCAAAGCGCGAGCCCCAAAAATTCCGGTTGATTCAGCACTTATCGTTTCCCAAGGGTTTGTCGGTAAATGACGGGATTGATCATGAGTTGTGCTCCGTAGTGTATACCTCATTCGATAAAGCGGTGGGGTTAGTTCGTGCTGCGGGTCCAGGCGCGCTGCTCGCAAAAACCGACATCGAGGCGGCGTTCAGGTTGTTGCCAGTTCATCCAGAAAGCCAACGGCTGTTGGGTTGTTTTTGGAATGGGGCTTTTTACGTGGATCGGTGCCTTCCGATGGGGTGTTCCCTTTCTTGCGCGTACTTCGAGGCTTTTAGTAGCTTCGTGGAGTGGGTGACGAAGGGTGTAGCCGGGGTCGATTCGTTGATACATTACTTAGACGATTTCTTGTGCGTCGGCCCGGGGGGTTTGCCCGTTTGCGGTAATCTGCTTCACGCACTGCAGAAGGTTGCGAGGGATTTTGGGATCCCTTTGGCGCCAGAAAAGACTGAGGGCCCGGTAACGACGATTTGTTTTTTGGGAATTGAGATAGATTCGGTGGCTATGGAGTGTCGTCTTCCGATGGATAAGTTGGGGGCTTTGAGTCAGGAGGTACGTCGGGCTTGCAAGTTAAAAAAAATTACGCTGCGGGAGATTCAGTCGTTGCTGGGGAAGTTGAATTTCGCCTGCCGGATTATGCCAATGGGGAGGGTGTTCGGTAGACGGTTGGCGGCGGCTACGGCGGGAGTGCGTGCGGCACATCACTTCGTACGGCTCAAGGAGGAGCATCGGGCTGATTTGCAGGTATGGGATGACTTCTTGGGCCAGTATAACGGTCGGTCGCTATGGATGGCTCCAGCGCAGGATACGAGTGATTTGAATATTTTTACGGATGCAGCTGGAGCGGGCGGTTTTGGAGCTTATGGGGGGGGTCCGTGGTGCGCGGGTCAATGGCCGGCTAGCTGGGTGTCCAGTGGACTCACGCGGAATCTGGCCCTGCTCGAGCTGTTCCCCATCGTGGTTGCGGCGACCATCTGGGGGGACAGGCTCAGGGATAAGAAGGTTCGTTTTTACTGCGACAACATGGGGGTGGTGCTGGCCATTAACAACATCACGGCGTCCTCTCCTCCGGTAATTCAGTTGTTGCGACATTTAGTGTTGGTGTGCTTGTCATTGAACGCGTGGGTGGTGGCGGTGCACGTGCCGGGGGTACGGAATTGTATCGCTGATGCTCTTTCTCGCTCGCAGTGGGACCGGTTTCGGCAATTGGCACCGGGAGCGGAACGTCTCGGTTTGGTCTGCCCGGAACATCTTTGGGATCTGGTCTCGGTCCCGTAGAACGATTGGTGAAAAGGTCTTTGGCGCGCTCAACGTGGAGTGCTTATTCTGCTTGCTGGAGGCAGTGGGAGGAGTGGGTAAGAGAGTTGGGTGATGTCAACACGGATAGAGACAGGTTGGTGGCACTTTTGTACTGGTTAGGGGACGCCTGGGAGGCGGGGTTTTCATTGGCAAAGGTTAACCGCTTCATGTCGGCGGTGGCGTTTGGTTTCAAGTTACGGGGCTTTAGGGATGTGTCTAAGGAATTCTTAGTGGGGCAGGCTTTGAAGGGTTTGCGCCGAGGTAGGGTCGAGGCGGATCGTAGAAGGCCTGTGTCGTTTTCTCTGCTGAGCTCTTTGGGCGGATCATTAGCATCGGTCTGTCGTTCTTCGGCCGAGATGAGGTTGTTTCGGTTAGCTTTTTCTTTGGCGTTCTTTGGGGCATTTAGAATCGGCGAGTTGGTTTCGCCGAGTACCAAGCAAGCTGGGGGGTTGAGACTGAGAGACGTGAGCCTATATACAGATCGGTTGGAGGTATGGTTGCGTCGGTCAAAGACTGACCAATTAGGAAAGGGGAAGCTGATAGTGTTGTTCGCTCTCCCGGGTTCGGCTATGTGCCCGGTGGCGTGCAGGCAGGGTTTTAAGCCACAAGTGGGGTCTCCGGAGTTGCCATTGCTATGTCACGAGGACGGGTTATTTTTGTCTAGATTTCAATTTAGAGCTGTATTCAAAAAATGCTTGGCGGCGGTCGGTGTTGCGGCGGACGCGTACTCATCTCATTCCTTCAGGATTGGCGCAGCAACGGAAGCAGGGCGCTGGGGGTTGGATGATGAGGGGGTGCGGCGCATCGGTCGTTGGGAGTCCAACAGATTTAGGTCTTATGTCCGCCCCCATCTGTTATGAGTTTTGCCGTTTGCACTTATAAGAATGTTTTGTGTGGTGGTATTTAACTTGCTTTTCCGTTTCAGATCCGCCTCCGTGTTTGGTGTGGTTGCTGGGCCACTCTTACGTGCATTGGGGGGCTTTGAGGGCGGACGTCCGCCCGGACGGTCGCCAGTTGCGCATTCCGCGACAGGATGCGGTTTTGCATTGGCTGGGATTTAGAGGTATGTCGTGGAGTAGGGTGTTAGCGGAATTCCAGACATATGCCCGGCTTGATAGGGTCCCGGAGATCTTGGTCTTGCACGTGGGTGGGAACGATTTGGGTGTCCGCCCTTTTCGTGAGTTGGTGCGGGATATTAAACACGATATGTTGTGTTTGTGGGTTTCTTATCCCAGGTTGGTAATTGTGTGGTCGGACATTGTCCCAAGAAAACATTGGCGGCTGGCTAGGTCAGTGGAAAGAGTCAATAAGGCTCGCATTAAGGTTAATCGCGCGGTGTCCCGATTTGTAGCCAAAAACGGGGGCATTTGTGTTCGGCACAGGGACTTGGAGTCAGGAGTGGGGAACTACTGGAGGAGCGATGGGGTTCATTTGACCGAGGTTGGGATTGATCTGTGGAGCTTGGCAATAGCAGAAGGAATTGAAAGGGCGGTGGTGGTGTGGCGGAACTCACAGGCTTAAGGTGGTTAAGGCCTGTTTCGCTGTGGCGGGGGGAGTCCTTGAGGCCAGTCAGTACAAAATTGGTGGGGGGGTCGCATCGGGGGTATGCGTCCCCCAAAAAAGGTACATGGTTGAAGACTTCATCGGGTGTTATCCCTTTGAAGTGGTCTTCTGGTGGAAGGTATATCACTCGAAGGCTTCATCGGGTGTTATCCCTTTGAAGTGGACTTCTAGTGGTCGGTATAGCACTTGAAGGCTTCATCGGGTGTTATCCCCTTGAAGTGGACTTCTGGTGGTTGGAGCCATCTGCAGAGGTCAGTGGTGCCTCCGAGCTGGTTTACGGCTGGAGGTAATTGGTGGTTTGCAGATGGCTAACTCGAGGTGTGTAAAAAAGGAATATCTAAAATGGCTTCAAGGACTGCCCCTGCTCGGTCTAATGTTAACGTTAAATTGTTATTTATGATTCTGACCCATGTTGGGTCATGTGAATTATTAGGAGGAATTCTCTGGTGGATTCCTAATTAGTTATCCGAATGTTTCGGATTTAATTTGGTTTTAAAACTGTGAAATTAATAAAACGGCTGCTGTGGCCATTTCACATCCAACCTCGGTGTCACGTGTCTTTTCCTAAAGGTGGGGGTGAAGGGATTGGTAGGGATAAGGGAAGGTGCACTAACACACGACTCTACTTAGGCAGGTCAAGACGAGGCTGGACGCAGCCTGCAGGGCTTAGGAGGGAAGCCTCCATGACAGCCCTAGGAGGGAAAGGGTTAACTTCGTAGGGAAAGTTAGAGGTGGAGGAGGGACAGGGAGGAGTTAGGGGGCCGTTACGGAGCTTCCCGCTGTTTTTCGGCAGTGAGCCGGAAGCAGCGGGAGAAGTAACACTCACACAAGTAAGCTCCCACCCTCCCTCCCATTTGGTGTTATCCCTTGTGGTCTTTATTAATTCTGTTTATGAGTGTGGCAATTTTATTGTGTGCTTATTTAACATGTTTTTTTTTTTTTTCTTTTCATTCGGAGTAGGTCCTGGTGTCATGGCAGCTGGCGGGGGGAGTCCTTGAGGCCAGTCAGTACAAAATTGGTGGGGGGGTCGCATCGGGGGTATGCGTCCCCCAAAAAAGGTACATGGTTGAAGACTTCATCGGGTGTTATCCCTTTGAAGTGGTCTTCTGGTGGAAGGTATATCACTCGAAGGCTTCATCGGGTGTTATCCCTTTGAAGTGGACTTCTAGTGGTCGGTATAGCACTTGAAGGCTTCATCGGGTGTTATCCCCTTGAAGTGGACTTCTGGTGGTTGGAGCCATCTGCAGAGGTCAGTGGTGCCTCCGAGCTGGTTTACGGCTGGAGGTAATTGGTGGTTTGCAGATGGCTAACTCGAGGTGTGTAAAAAAGGAATATCTAAAATGGCTTCAAGGACTGCCCCTGCTCGGTCTAATGTTAACGTTAAATTGTTATTTATGATTCTGACCCATGTTGGGTCATGTGAATTATTAGGAGGAATTCTCTGGTGGATTCCTAATTAGTTATCCGAATGTTTCGGATTTAATTTGGTTTTAAAACTGTGAAATTAATAAAACGGCTGCTGTGGCCATTTCACATCCAACCTCGGTGTCACGTGTCTTTTCCTAAAGGTGGGGGTGAAGGGATTGGTAGGGATAAGGGAAGGTGCACTAACACACGACTCTACTTAGGCAGGTCAAGAGGATTTTCTGACAAAAAAAAAATGTAAATTTCACCTCTACTTTGCTCTAAATTTTTGTGAAAGACCTAAAGGGTTCATAAACTTTCTACATGCTGTTGTGAATACTTTGAGGGGTCTAGTTTCTAAAATGGGGTATTTGATAGGGGTTTCTAATATATGGGCCCCTCAAAGCAACTTCAGAACTGAACTGTAACCTAAAAAAATAAATAAATGAGGCAATACTTCGCTTCTTACATTATACTCATAATGAGCCGTGCCCACCCCGAGATGACCCCAGTTTTGACCGTTTGTCTAAACGGAGACCCTTATTAGACCGTTCCAGTGCCCGGTTTTCCCAAGCATACACCCCCGAGAAGTGTATTTCTATTGATGAGTCCCTGGTACATTTTAAAGGGAGGGTTCAATTCCGCGAGTACCTGCCGGGTAAGAGGGCAAGGTATGGCGTGAAGATGTATAAGCTGTGCGAGTGCATCCGTGTATACCTACAGGTTTAGGATATATGAAGGAAAGGCCACCCCCAAACCAGACTGCATCCTGGACTACAATAGGTACATGGAAGGGATGGACTTGTAAGATCAAGCCCTGAAGCCCTACAGCGCCATGCGGTGTGGTATAAGAAGCTGGCCGGGAACATCATATAGATGGCTTTGTACAATGCGTACGTGCTACGTCGATGTGCAGGCCAGACGGGAACTTTCCTTGAATTTCAAGAGGTGATTATCAAGAACCTAATCTTTAGGGACCAAGAAGGGGGGGCACCCAGTACTTCTGGAAGCGAGCCCACACACATCGTACCAGGGCAACACTTTCCAGGGGAAGTTCCCCAAACTGGCAAGAAGGGAAAAAGTCAAAAGAGGTGCAAAGTCTGCTATAAGAGGGGGATAAGGGAGGACACAATATATCAATGTGACACGTGTCCCGAATAACCAGAGCTCTGTATGAAAGTGTTTTAAAATTTATCATACATCCCTTGGTTTATAATTTACCCCAATTTTACTTACCCTGATGCACTCCGCACAGCTTATCCCCCCTAGTCTTTCCCCTCTGGGCCCTGCTGTGTGTCCAGGCAGCTGATAACAGCCACATGTAGGGTATTGCCATACCCGGGAGAACCCACATTACAGTTTATGGGGTGTAGGTCTCCGGTCAAAATGGCCACTACACCTCTAGATGAATGCCTTAAGGGTGTAGTTTTTAAAACGGGGTCACTTCTTGCGGGTTTCAACTGTACTAGTACCTCAGGGGCTTCTGCATACATGACTTCGCACTAGAAAATCCCGAGTAGGCCAAATGGTGGTCCTTTCCTTCTGAGCCCTCCCATGGGCCCAAACGGCAGTTTATCACAACAAATGGGGTATTGCGGCACTCAGAACAAATTGCGCAACAGAATGGGGTATTTTATTTCTTGTGAAAATAAGAAATTTTCAGCCAAAACTACATATTATTTGACAAAAATAATTTTGTTTTCATTCCCAGACCAATTCAAATAAGTTCTGTGAAGAAACTATGGGGTCTAAATGGTCACATTACCCATAAATGAATTCCTTGAGGGGTGTAGTTTCCAAAATGGGGTCACTTCTGGTGGGTTTCCATTGCTTTGATACCTCTGGGGCTCTGCAAATGCGACATGGCACACGAAAACCAAACCAGCAAAATCTGTACTCCAAAGAACACACAGCGCTCCTTCCCTTCTGAGGCCTCCCATGGGCCCAAACGGCAGTTTATTGCCACAAATGGGGTATTGATGCACTCAGGAGAAATTGGGCAACAAAATTGAGTATTTTGTTCCCGGTGAAAATAAGAAATTTTGGTAAAAAATTACATCTTATTGGAAAAAATGACATTTTTTTAATGTCACAGCCCAATTGAAATAGGTGCTGTGAAAAAACTGTGCGGTCAAAATGCTAACAACAACCATAAATTAATTCCTTGAGGGGTGTAGTTTCCAAAATGGGGTCACTTTTGGTGGGTTTCCATTGCTTTGATACCTCTGAGGCTCTGCAAATGCGACATGGCACCCGAAAACCAATCCAACAAAATCTGGACTCCAACAAACATATAGCGCTCCTTTCCTTCTGAGCCCTCCCATGGGCCCAAACGGCAGTTTATCACCACAAATGGGGTACTGCCACACTAAGGACAAATTGGGCAACAAAATGGGGTATTTTGTTCCCTGTGAAAATAAGAAATTTTGATCACAAATGACATTTTATTGGAAAAAATGACATTTTTTTCATTTCAGAGCCCAATTCAAATACGTGCTGTGAAAAAAATGTGCGGTCAAAATGGTAACAACAACCCTAAATGAATTCCTTGAGGGGTGTAGTTTACAAAATGGGGTCACTATTGGGGGATTCCTACTGTTTTGACACCTCAACACCTCTTCAAACCTGGCATGCTGCCTAAAATATATTCTAATAAAAAAGAGGACTCAAAATGCACTAGGTGCTTCTTTGCTTCTAGGGCTTGTCTTTTAGTCCACGAGCGCAGTAGGGCCACATGTGGGAAATTTCTAAAAACGGCAGAATCTGGACAATACATATATAGTAGTGTTTCTCTGGTAAAACCTTCTTTGTTACAGAAAAAAAAATGAATAAAATTGAAATTCAGCAAGAAAAATGAAATTTGCAAATTTCACCTCCACTTTGCTTTAATTCCTGTGAAATGCCTGAAGGGTTAAAAAACTTTCTAACTGCTGTTTTGAATACTTTGAGGGGTCTAGTTTTTAAAATGGGGTGTTTTATCAGGGTTTCTAATACATAGGCCCCACAAAGCCACTTCAGAACTCAAGAGGTACCTTAAAAAAAAGGCTTTGGAAATTTTCTTAAAAATATGAGAAATTGCTGTTTATGTTCTAAGCCTTGTAACGTCCAAGAAAAATAAAAGAATGTTCAAAAAACGATGCCAATCTAAAGTAGACATATGGGAAATGTGAACTAGTAACTATTTGGGGTGGTATAACCGTCTGTTTTACAAGCAGATGCATTTAAATTCTGAAAAATGCAATTTTTTCAAAATTTTCTCTAAATTTTGCAATTTTTCACCAATAAACACTGAATATATCGACCAAATTTTACCACGAACATGAAGCCCAATGTGTCACGAGAAAACAATCTCAGAATCGCTTGGGTAGGTTTAAGCATTCCGACGTAATTACCACATAAAGTGAAATATGTCAGATTTGAAAAATGGGCTCTGAGCCTTAAGGCCAAAACTAGGCTGTGTCCTTAAGGGGTTAATGATATAGAAGATGGGATTAATAGCACTATTTCTATTTTTGCAGATGACACCAAGCTATGTAATATAGTTCAGTCTATGGAAGATGTTCATGAATTGCAGGCAGATTTAAACAAACTAAGTGTTTGGGCGTCCACTTGGCAGATGAAGTTTAATGTAGATAAATGTAAAGTTATGCATCTGGGTACCAACAACCTGCATGCATCATATGTCCTAGGGGGAGCTACACTGGCGGATTCACTTGTTGAGAAGGATCTGGGTGTTCTTGTAAATCATAAACTCAATAACAGCATGCAGTGTCAATCAGCTGCTTCAAAGGCCAGCAGGATATTGTCGTGTATTAAAAGAGGCATGGACTCACGGGACAGGGATGTAATATTGCCACATTACAAACCATTAGTGAGGCCTCATCTAGAATATGCAGTTCAATTCTGGGCTCCAGTTCATAGAAAGGATGCCCTGGAGTTGGAAAAAATACAAAGAAGAGCAACGAAACTATTAGGGGCATGGAGAATTTAAGTTATGAGGAAAGATTGAAAGAATTAAACCTATTTAGCCTAGAAAAAAGACGACTAAGGGGGGACATGATTAACTTATATAAATATATTAATGGCACATACAAAAAATATGGTGAAATCCTGTTCCTTGTAAAACCCCCTCAAAAAACAAGCGGGCACTCCCTCCGTCTGGAGAAAAAAAGGTTCAAGCTGCAGAGGCGACAAGGCTTCTTTACCGTGAGAACTGTGAATCTATGGAATAGCCTACCGCAGGAGCTGGTCACAGCAGGGACAGTAGATGGCTTTAAAAAAGGGTTAGATCATTTCCTAGAACAAAAAAATATTAGCTCCTATGTGTAGAAATTTTTCCTTCCCTTTTCCCGCCCCTTGGTTGAACTTGATGGACATGTGTCTTTTTTCAGCCGTACTAACTATGTAACTATGTAGCTATGTAAGGTGGAGGAGCCCGAGCCAGTGACCATTGGGAGACTCTGAACCCTGTCTGGGACTGCTGACTGCTGTGCAAGTTCCGCTGCAGCTGGGTGTTTCTACATTTCAGTCCAGCCTTCAATTGCGGACCCCTCCAGTGACACAAGTGCCTGGCTCGTGCGACCGATCACCGGACAGCCTTTCCATCATTGCTGCAGGGCAGGGAGGAGAAGCAACATCTCCTCCATCACCCCAAGTATGACCACTGGACGTTGGGGTGCATCAGGTGGGAGGTAATGCGGCACGAATTGGGGCTATTTCTCCACCAAGGGCCGCTGCTGGTCAAACCCGGGGCTCTATTATAGACCCCCCCCCCCACGCTGATTAAGCCATCTCGTCTTGTGCCAGATGGCATAGCTTCTCCCATGGACCACCTATCAGGGTTCCCAAGCCTACTGACCACACAATCTCCGGTACCTGAGCACCTTCCTGAATCACCCGGTCTCACGGATGGCTTACGCCCTGCAGATCAAATCAGCTAGTCAAGATCACAGGTCAACTCTACCTCCTCAAGTCAGGAGAATAACAGAGCTGCCAAATTGTCGGACATACAGATGTTGTTACGTACTTCTCTGTACAGGGACAACATGGCGGAATATGCCAGATGTATCATAGCTAAATGCACACACAAGAAATCTCCAAATTTCAATCGGACCTATCTGTCCTCTCATGTAGACACCAAGGAACAAACTATGATGGCATCTCTTCAGAGCTAAAAGAGAAAAAGTAGAGATGCACGGCGCCACATAGTGCAGATGACGCAGGGAGGGATGTCTAGATAGATGAGATAAGTAGTATGCTCACCTAATGGAGTTGTGCTAATTCGGGCACAACCCTGATGTCAGATGGAGAATAAAAGACCAGATAGTAAGCTGCTACCACGGTCCAACCCGGTAACAGGTTTTGTTACCTCAGGATATAGGATTTGAGGTTAATAGGAAAAAAGGGGACCACACCTGGCGCTGCTATACATTACTCATTCAAAATAAAGATGAAGTATAAAATTATGATAATTTATTATATTAAATAACAAGGTTACGCTTTTTGACGTTGGTCGATAAGAATGACAGTGAACACACAACCTTAAATATACTGTGTGTGACATCTCTTCAGAACACTTTTAGAACTCACACTATGCATATTGTGGCCTTACAATCACAATTAGACAATTTGAAAAACCGTAACAGGCTGAATACTCTCCGCATCAGAGGCCTTCCAGAAACTGTAACCACCCAAGATCGTGCTTGAACATTAGTATGTATCTTCAATGGCATCCTGTACTCTCCTCCTTCCACCAAGATTGAACTTGACAGGGCCCATAGAGCCCTCCGTCCTCGGGATCCAGTCCCCAACAAACCGCGAGACATCATTTGTCGAGTGCATCACTACAGGATAAAAGAGGAGATACTCATGAAAGCCAGAGAACATCCTGCAGCTACATTTGATGGTCACTTACTCCAGATTCTCCCGGACCTTTCCAGATACACGTTGACTATGAGAGCAGCTCCCTGCCCTCTCACTAATGTCCTCAAAGACCGCAGCTTGTCATTTCGTTGGGGATTCCCCTTCGCTCTAACAGTGCGCCATGATGGACGCTCTTTGACTCTTCGTGTTCCAGGTGACTTGCTATCTCCCACATCTTCAATTGTCTCACTGGATATCGTTTTTCACTTTGAGCCGAGAGCCCAACCAGTTCATCCTCAGACCCCTTCATCACCTACCGGGTTGCCTCAGAGACTGTCAAGGCGACGATATCCCTATGACTTCTGACCTCATGGCCGGAGGTTACTACCTCCTGAGAACCCGCTCAATGTCTGCTTAATGTCTCAACAATGCTTTACTTTCCATTTAATGTTCTGTTTTCTTCAAGTGAAGATAGCTGATTTGAGTTATTGTATTGCATTGCATTTATTAATACTTGAATTGATGAATCTCGGGTTTGCTCGGTGGGGGTCGCTGAGGGTGAGGGCTTGTCCCTCTCCTGCGGTGGCCTGGTGGTCGTGCTCGGTCGAGATTTGTTTCCTTTCCTACTGTGTCCACACGTAATTGATCAGAAAACGCTATCAGTATTGTAATTATAAATTTGGACCAGCTTACTCTACCCTTACGTAATTTGTTACTACGAATAGGAGCTGAGTCACCTTCTACGCCTTCTACGCCTGTCACTTTCCCCATGTAGGTATCAAGCTTCTGGTTTGGGGAATCTCCCAGACCTAGCTGGATATATTTCTTTATACCCAGTTGTCAATAGTGGGGTTCCTACTGTCTTTTTTGTTGTCCTTCCTTAATATCTCCTTGTTACATTCCTTTCACATCATTTTCAAGTCCCCTATTATATGGCAATTGGCGGTTGAACAGATGGGACATCATGGGGCCTTTTTTTTTTTTTTAAACAGTTTATATGTTTTATTTTATCTAAAACAGAGCAATATTTGATTCTTAACAAAACATTTTTTAGAATAGTATAACTATTATTGCTACCTATATAATTTACCCAAATTTCAGTTATTTTTAAAGCCAACTCCCCCCACCCCTTACCTGGAAAGGAGAACATTTTTAAAAATAAATAAATAAATAAATAAATTCATAAATAAATACCACAAATGTACTTAATCTCTAGGACAAAGTTTCTGTCAGTTTGTTCCAAGGTTTCAATACATGGTTGCCATTTAGATTTGAAATAACTACTTCTAGCCTCCTCAGCATAGTAAACCTTTTCATAAAGTATTGTCTTGTAAATCTGCTTCTTCCATATGAGAAAAAGTGGGGGGTTACCAGATATCCATGTTTTAAGTATTTCTAACCTGCCAAGAACAGTAATTGAAGAGTTAGTATTACCTGTATTTTATTATATATAGTATCAATTCCAGTCATCTAGCAAAATCAAACTTTCATCATAATCTGTATCAAAAGTTGTGATCCCTGAGTAAGTGACACCAATAACTTGGGCATCTCCAAAGTAAGTGAATCAAATCTGCTCCCAAAGAGCCACACTTTGGACAGCTATCAATGGATCTAAATCCCAGGTTAACTAATTTTTTAGGCATGTACCATATAGTGAGAAAATCTATGTGCCATATTATGTGAAACATAATCCAAATTATTGTGAATCGATACATATTGAGATTCATTAATTGAACCCAAATCACTCATCCACTTATTTTTGTTCGTTAATTCCATATTATTTTTACATCCCAAATTTTAGCATAGTGAAATTACCCTATTACTTAGTTTATTTTATAACATATCCCCAACGGGAAATGGTTTAATTCTAAATTTGTGTTTATCTTTGGTGACATTCCATGCAGGATATAATTGAAGATACGATAACTAGCAATTTTTTGATAATCCAAAATCCATCTGGGGATCCTGGAAGCTCCTCTGGTTGCAATTATCAAATAAATGTGATAATTGCGTTATCCCGTATTTATTCCACAACTGTGAGTCCTTTATTTTAAAAAATTAATATAAATGAAGATTATTCCAAAGAGGTGCAAATTCTAGATATCCACCATAAGAAAGGATACTTTTGGTCTCCTGCCAGACTTTAACATATAATTTTAACAAAGGGTCAGAGAAGTATTGGGAACTATTCAAAGCCCCTAGCTCTAATATTTGAAAAACACTCCAATCCTGACCACCCACCCCCCTCTCAAGCAATATTATTTTGTTGACAGTCAAGTGCTTTCAATACAAAAAGGGTTGCAATTGAGATGGCAAAAAATATTTCGAGAATTCCGGGAGGGCAAAACCCCCTCCTGAACTGGTCGACAAAGTCTATTATATTTAATACAATAAGTTCCTGAATAATTGCTTGGAGAGTTATAAAAATAGTTCTAGGTATCCATAATAGCGCATTATCAAAAGTATGAAGTACCAACAGCAAAATTACCCTTTTAATTAGTGCTATTCGTGACGCATATTGGGGTAATATCATATTCCAGATTCTAACCTTGTGTCATAAAGTAAAAAATAATGGAAGAATATTTAGTGGCACATAATCTGTTATTATCCTTGAAATTCTAATGCGTAAGTATTGAATAGAGTCGACCAGCTGAAGCCTTTAATACATACTTGGAGTAAAAAACCATCAATAATGATTTATCACAATTGATCTGAACTCCTGAAAACTCGCCAAAGGTCTCATATACTTCAATGACATGAACAATATCAGATGTATCTCTAAGGAATAATAACATGTCATCAGCATATAAGAATATTTTTCTTTAATATCGCCCCTCAAAAAGCCTTTTATACGACTATCTTTTCTTATATTAACAGCCAAGACCTCGATAAGCAGGAGAGACAGAAATTGGGAAATGGGGCACCCCTGTCTAGTGCCTCGAGACAATTTCACCAAATTATCCCCAATGCCAAATGACCGAAGTACCTCCCATAACAAGTCCCATTCCACCGTATCAAACGCTTTACAAGCATCTAGAGACAATAATGCACCCTTTGGAAAACTGATACCGCCATATTGGATATTAGTGAAGGCCTTTCTAAGATTACAGGAGATTGAATTACCAGGAAGGAAACCAGTCTGGTCCGGACTCACCAATAGAGGAATAACTGTCATAAGTTAATATTGATACCCAATATACTCCTCATATGGGATTCCATGTTTGTAAAGAAGCCATCGTGCCTCTAAAGAATGCTTTAAAAGCCTCCCAGACAACGGATATAGGAGCAGAACCTACGTTCACGGAAGAAAAAAAAAGCTGAACTACTGTTTTATGGTGTTGTCCAAATGTCCTGTATTGTAAAATACTTAATCTCAAAATGGCATTGTCCCCATTTTCTAGAAAGGATCTCTACCAACATTGACAAGTGATTGGATAAACCTCTTGTCTCATATTGAACTTTTTTAATTATTCTCGCATTTTTCTCATTAGCAATTGCTAGATCTATCAGAGAGAGTCTTTCCGAAGATTTAGAGTAACACAATTGCTGTGTATCCAGGTGTCTAGACCTCCATACATCAGACCAGGTCCCGTAACTGTCAGCAATCCCAGGAATAAATGTGGATGTTGCTAATTATACCCCTTTGAACTTCTTCCACATATTTGTCAGTGACCAAGTCCTGGAGTTAATTGTCCAATAGACATATATCTGTGCAATACAGTTTATTGCACAGAAACCCACATCCATCTACTCATCATGGACCCCTACTAGTGTCCCTGAGCTTAATTTTTTTTTAGGCCTAACTCTAAATATGGGGTTGGTCAAAAAAACAACTATCCGCTCCTACTGGGCATCAAGAGCTGTCCACACTACCCCTGTATTTGCAGCATTTATGTCCCGATACCGATATGAATCTATAATGCGCTTCATGCATTTTACAGATACCTCCCAAGTCCCCCAAAGAAATTACCCAAGCTACGGTCGCCTTAATAAATTGAGGCCTTTAATTTCCCTCCTACAAGAATCTTTCCTCAAATCCTACACACCAGATCAAAATTTATCGGTGGATGAATCCCTGATTAGCTACAAAGACCGTCTTTCATTCCGGCAGTTCATCCCCTCCAAAAGTGCAAAATATGGCGTTAAACTATATAAAGTGTGCGAGAGCACAACAGGTTACACCTGTGGTTTCTTGATCTATGAAGGCAAAGACCGCCAAATTAATCCCCCAGGCTGCCCATAGACAATTGGCACATCCGGCAAAATTATGTGGGACCTAATGGTGCCATTCCTGCACCAAGGGTACCACGTCTACACTGATAATTTTATAGCAGTGTCCCCCTTTTTAAATCCCTCCATGCTGCAAATACAGGGGCCTGCTAAACAGTCCATAAAAACAGGGTGGGATTCCCACAGCAATTGGTGTCCAGACGTGTGGAAAGGGGGGCATCATTCACACTGGTAAGCGAGCAGTTACTTGTAGTAAAGTGGAATGAGAAGAAGGACATCTATATGTTGTCCACTATGCATCCAGGCACCACGGTGGCTGTTAGAGAGAGGGGGCCATCGTGGAAAAGCGTAGGCCTGTCTGTGTGACAGAGTACAATAAATTCATGGGGGTGTAGATCTGTCGGACCAGATGCTTCAACTGTATTTGGTGAAGCGGAAGACCAGGGCCTGGTACAAAAAGGTAGCAATCTACCTAATTCAGATCACTACCTATAATGGGTTTGTACTTTATAAAAAAACACAAGGAACGCTCACCTTGCTCCAGTTCCAGGAGGAGGTTATTGAGCGTCTCCTATTTTACTCCAATGACCCTGCATAACCCTACAAGTCTGAGGATGTGCAAAGTCTTGCAGAGCGCCATTTTCTTCACCCCGTCCCTTCCACCGAGACGCAAAGATATCCCCAAAAAAAGGTGCCGGATTTCCAGTAAGCATGGAAGGAGGAGGGATAGTCGCTTCTACTGCCCGATGTGCCCATTTCAACTCAATTTTAATTTATATTTTCATTTTAGTTTGTGAGCTTTCCAAGTTGGGAGGAATTATTTTGGGAGAGGTAGTAGAGTTTATTTATTCAGAAAATATTTTAACCCTTTCATATTTTAGATCATTTTGTTTCTTTTGAACAAAGCTGTTATTTTTATTAATATTTCTAATTGGTGATACGGGCATGATCTTTTTTTTTTATTTGGAGGATCACTAATAATCAAGCTGTTCCTAATCAATACACTATGGGCTTTACTACATTTGGGTTTTCGCAGGACCTCCTGCACACGACAATGCTTCTGGAAATACTGACATCATTTTGGGGATCCTTTAGGGTATATTCACACGCTTAAAAAAAACGTCTGAAAATACGGAGCTGTTTTCAAGCCAAAACAGCTCCTGATTTTCAGCTGTTTTTTAAGCAACTTGCGTTTTTTGCGGCGTTTTTTACGGCCGTTCTTGGAGCTGTTTTTCTATTGAGTCAATGAAAAACGGCTCCAAAAACGGCTCAAGAAGTGACATGCACTTCTTTTTACGAGGCTTTATTTTACGCGGCCTTCTTTAAAAACGGGCGCGTAAAATACGCCCCGTGGGAACGGAACGCCGTTTTCCCATTGAAATCAATGGGCAGATGTTTGGAGGTGTTCAGCTCACGCATGTTTAGCCGTTTTTTGGGGCGTTTATGGCTCGAAAAACGGCTGAAAATCGCCTGTGTGAACATACCCTTACTGTTCCTATAGATGGTTTTGGACACTGGCCCTTTATATATACTTTAACCGTTGGTTGTTTTGTGCACATAGCGGTTCCTACCTTGCCGGGCAGGGGCCTGTTATGGTGTACCGCGTCACTTGGCACGTTCATCCCTCATATAGGGATTGATGGAGCTAAAGAGACGTTGTACAACCAGTCACTGAAAAAAAAAACCTTGTCATGACAGCCGCGCAGGTGTTCAGTGAACAGACTCGAGTTTGCAACATAGTTGGATACATTTTCCTCCCTTTTTTTTTGAAGATATTGCCCGTCACTCCAGTATAGTTTATTTTTTCCTCTCTGACTGATTTTATATTAGGACAGAATTCTGTCCACAATGACATCATAATGGCACAGATGAGGGACAACTGCTTCTTTAGCAAGATATGGTCATAAGTACAGGCAAATACGTCTATAGCGACATGCATCCGTTATGAATACACAGCTTCACTTCTCTTTTGCATGCTCACTACACCACTAGATGAATACCTTTAGGGGTCTAGTTTTTAAAATGGGGTCATTTCTGGGTGGTTTTTTTTTTGTTCAGGCAGCTCAATGCCTCTAAATGCATGATATGGGGCCGAGAATTTATTCAATTGTGCCCTGAAAGCCTCCATGTGCTCCCTTCCTTTTGGGCCCTGCCATGCGTCCAGGCAGCGTTTTAGGGCCACAATGAGGGTACTTTTGAAAACAGGAGAAACAGGGTGATGGATTTTGGGGTGTGTTTCTTCATTCTCATGTTCGCTTTACAAATAAATCTGTCTTTACAATAACACATTGGTGGAAAAAGTGGAATTTTTTTTTTTTTTTCACCTGCTTTGCATGAGTTCTTACAAAAAACTGTGGGGTCAAAATACTCACTACAACCCCTAGATAAATACCTTAAGAGGTAAAGTTTTAAAAATGGGGTCATTTGTGGGGGTTTCCGTCATTCTGACCCCTATGAGGCCCTGAAAACCTGTCTTGGAGCAGGAAAACAAAATGTATAAAATTATTATTACATCTATAATTCTTCTAAATTGTTCAAAATGTATTTTATTTTTTCAAAGTTGCTGCCAAAATAGAGTAAAGAGATGGAAATATATATATTTAATTAAAAAAAATGTACAGTATGTATGTACACATATGTGACATATTGCAAGTTCCAAATAGGGAAAAATGTTAATTTTTACAAAATGTCATACATTTTTGTATTCTTTCATTAATTTACGCAAATTGTATCAGTCTACTTTTACCACTAAAATAAAGTACAACATGTGACGAAAAAACAAAGTCAGAATTCCTTGGATATGCAAAACTATTGCAGAGTTATTCTTTGATAAATTCAGACATACCAGATTTGACAAATCTGGCTTGGTCATTAACCTCTTCACGCGCTGCGCGGCAACTGTACGTCCTGTAGAGGGCTTGCTTCCCGCATCAGGACGTACAGTTGCGGAGTAGTTCCTAACGGACAGTGTCCGGGAACCGGGAGGTCAGCTGACACTCCAGTCTTGCCTGTCAGCGTACCATCACTGCTAATTTCAGCAATTAACCCATAAATGCCGCGACAGATTGCGTTTGCCACATTTAAGGGGTTTGAAGCACATCGGCAGCCCCCACGAAGTGATTGTGGGGGCTGCCGATGCTTGTCATGGCAATCAGAGGCCAGACAATGACCTCCGGGTTGAAATGTACAGAAGCCTCGGAGGAGCAGCCCCCGGCCGGTCCATCGAGTCTTCCTGTCAGTGCGACTGTCACATCACAATGACAGTTAGAATACATTACACTACGTAGCTAGTGTAATGTACTCTAGCAGCGATCAAAGCTACAAGTCTAAATGTCCCGTAGTGGGACATGTGAAAAAATAAAAAAACAGTAATAAAAATGTTTTAAAAAAAGTGTAAAAATAAAAGTCATAAGTTATATAAACAAACACTGCTTTTTTCCTATAATAAGAATTTCATTATAGGAAAAAAATGAACACGTTAAAAAAAGTACACATATCTGGTATCACCGCGTTCATAACGACCCCAACTATAAAACTATAATGTTATTTTTCTCGCTCGATGAACACCCCAAAAAAAATCAATAAAAAACTACACCAGAATCGCTATTTTCTGGTCACCACCCCTTCCAAAATAGATAATCAAAAAGTCGCATGTTCCCGAAAATAGTACGAATAAAAACTACAACCCGTCCCGCAAAAAACCAGCCCGTACACAGCTATTTTGACTGAAAAATAAAAAAAGTTATGGCTCTCAGAATATGGTGACACAAAAAAATAATTTATTTTATAAAAAAGTGATTAAAGAAAAAAGAGAATAAAGTAAAATTGTCATTTATAGCACACGGTGAACGCCGCAAAAAATAAACTAAAAAACATTGTCAGAATTGCTTGTTTATGGTCACCTGGCTTGCAAAAAAATTGAATAGAAGATGATCAAAAAAATCACATGTACCCCAAAATGGTACCAATGAAAAGTACAAATTGCCCCGCAACAAATAAGCCCTCACACAGCTCCGGTGGTGAAAAAATAAAAAAGTTCTGGCTCTCAGAATATGCCGATGCAAAATGTGCAGAGTGTTCCAACAGTGGATAAGATCAGGCGCCATTTATCAGATCGACACCGGCCACATATCTATGAATTATTATTTCTTTACCGCATTATTATATCCTCTTATTATGCCCTGATGTTCTCCGCACAGATTAACAATGCCCCCACATTATAAACTGAAATACCAGCAAAACCCCAAACAAAACTACCACTAAGCAAAATCTGCGCTCCAAAAGCAAAATGGTGTCCCTCCCTTCTGAGCCATGCAGCGTGCACAAACAGCAGTTTGCGCACACACATATGGCATCGCCATACCCGATTGAACCCGCTTAACGTTTTATGAGGTATTTGTCTTCAGTGGTACAAACTGGGCACAACATATTATGCACTAAAATTGCATATCAGTGGAAAATTGCAATATTCACACCATCCGCTGTGCATTAATCCCTTTGCGCACTATGACTTAATAGCACGTCATGGTGCGGGGGTTGATGTATGGAGCGGGCTCACATGCTGAGCCCGCTCCATACGCTGCGGGTGTCGGCTGTGTATTACAGCTGACACCCAGGACTAACGGACAGGAACAGCGATCGTGCGGTTACAGAAGCCTGTAAAAATAACAATATACTGCAATACATTAGTATTGCAGTCATTGTACCCACGATCCAATGATCGCTGGTTCAAGTCCCCTACGGGGACTAATAAAATGTGTAGAAGAATTAAAGTTATTAGTAGTGAGAAAGAAAAAAGTTTAAAGTAAAAAAAAAAAACACCTTTTCCCATTTTTCTTCTAAAGTAATGTAAAAAAAAAAAAATAACTTGGTATCGCTACGTCCGTAAAAGGCCGAACTATTACAATATACCATTATTTAACTCGCACGGTGAACACCGTAAAAAACGTAAATAATTTAAACCGCCAAAATCGCTGTATTTTTCGTTTTTACCGCACGTCGAAAGCAGTAAAAACGAAAACCCAAAAAATGGAAATCAGATTTTTTTCCTACATCAGCCCGCAAATAATTTTTTTTCAGTTTCCCAGTACATTTTATGGTACTTTAAATGGTGCTTTACAAATGTTGTGGTTCTTTTTTTCCTTTATTCCTTGTAAAAATTTAAAACTTCTATGCTTTTTCAGAAAAAAAGTTGATTTTCATTTTCACTGCCTAATTCCACTAAATTCTGCAAAAAAACCTAAAAAACTGTGTGGTTAAAATGCTAACTATACCCCTAGATAAATCCTTGAGGGTTGTAGTTTCCAAAATGGGGTAAATTTTGGGGTGTTTCCACTGTTTTGGCACCACAAGACCTCTTCATATCTGACAAGGTGCCTAAAATATATTCTACAAAAAGGAGGCCCAAAGTCCACTGGGTGGTCCTTTGCTTCTGAGGCCTGTGTTTCAGTCCATTACCACACTAGAGGCAAAAACTGAAGAATCTGGGCAATAAATATTGAAACCACAGAAAAGGCCATACTCACAGATTAGGTGGTGGGTAAAATACCCGTTCCAAACAGGACGCAACCAGGTCAGAGAATGCTGTTGATGGGAAGTGCCCAGGTGTGTTTAAATAATGATAGCCACTCCCACTAACCTTGAGGGGAGTGGTGTGTTGGGCATGGAAGTAAATGTGTAATAATAATAAATAAATAATAAAGTACTGTGTATAGTGTACATGTGAGGTATAGGGGACATGACTAAGTGTAGTGTGTAGAAATCAGGGCTGTGAGTGAAACAAAAAAAGTGAGTGTAGAGTGTAAAACATGGAGGCATAGTGTTTGGATAGTGAGGCACAGCTTCTGAGGCCTGTGTATCAGTCCATTACCACACTAGAGCCAAAAACTACAGAATCTGGGCAATAAATATTGAGTTGCATTTCTCTGGTAAAACCTTCTGTGTTACGAAAAAAAATGTATTAGAAATGATACTTTGCTTTAATTCCTGTAACGCCTAAAGGGTTAAAACACTTATTGAATGCTAATTCGAATACCTTGAGGGGTGCCGTTTTCAAAATGGGGTGACGTCTGGGGATTTTCTAATACATAAGGCCCTCAAAGCCACTTCAGAACTGGACTGGTCCCTGAAAAAATGGCCATTTTAAATTTTCTTTAAAATATGATGAGTGCAGAGGAAATAAAATTAGGATCTATGTTGGCGCTGCTGCGTGGTGTAGAAAGGATGAAGATCCAAAAGCCAGATAAAAGTAAAATGATTTATTGCTATGCAACGCGTTTCAACGCCGAACTGGCGTTTTCATCAGGCATGGGGAACATAAAAGAAAGGGCATGTATTTATACAGAAGAACAAGTCATCTGATTTGGGGCAGTTCAGACTGGGTAATTAGGTAAAAAACCGCCAAAAAGACATCAGGAAGGGGGGGGGGGGTGGAGGGGGTTCAAAGTTCAAAGTTACATTTTATTATAATGACATTTGTTGGTGTTAACTTATTAAGACATATATACACAGTAAAATAAATTAAATAAACAAAGAGACGAGCTGTCATAATAAGGAGTTCTCTTTATGATGTGTCGGTGTGGAAAGGACGGCTGAAAGGATTTTGTTTGCGGGGGACGGCAAAATTTTATTATTATCAAAAGGTATAGGGAAGGAGTGGGAGGTGAGTAAGTAATAATTAGATACATATTCGTTTGCTTGTTTATTTGTTTTTATTAATGTAAGGTGTTGTGACATTGACATATACGTGTTTTGCGTGTATGAATGAACGTTGTTGTCTGTTGCCAAGGAGACCGCCTGTATTACGGTGGCCGACGCGGTCCAAAACGAGATGGAACGCACGGTGAACCGCAAAACGCCAAAGAACGCCGGACTGTGCTGCAGGGGAAATTAATGAAGAACGGAGAGAAGGCGAAAAAGAAGGGTGAGGTTGAGGTAAGTATAAATGAAGTACAAGTAATGAAGTAAGGATTTTATTATAGAAACGGCAATGCTATGTGTAGTGATTATTTTAGTTTTTGTTTTCGTTTTGTGATTAGTTCATTTGGGAGATCATTTGAAAAATCGGAATAGTTCTGGAGGGTAAGAGTGGTAGGGATTGATTTTGCTGAGGCAATAATCGAATTTATTTGGAGTGAAAGTGGAAGGTTGGTTTTAATTGAATTTTGGGTTTGTTTTAGAGGAAAAATCCGGGATTAGTGGCGTATTATGGTTTTTTGAAAAAAAACAACACAACCACAAATGCAGAACGGATGGTTGTCTAGTTGTCGAATTTTAGAGGGAAATGAGGGAGTGAGAAATTGTCTCATATTTCCGTATAGGGGCTATTTAATTGAGATACGTAGATTTATGGATATTGAGTTCAGGTATATGTTTATTGGTGGGATCCAGAGGTAATTTTAATGATTGGGATTGGTTCAGTATTTAGTCTAGGGATGACTCTGTGATGTCGTTTAGACCCAGTGGGTGTAATGTGTTCATTTTAAAAATCCAATAGTTTTCCTTTTGTTTGAGTTTGTTGAATCTGTTCGGGACATCGGGATGGATGTATTCAATGGGTGTGATTGTGATTTTGTTGAAATCCCGCTCATGTGTCAGAGAGAAGTGACGGGATACACTGTGTTTGAGATATCCAGTGTTGATATTGAACCAATGATTGTTAATTCGGGTTCTTAGGCATTGAGTGGTTCTGCCAATGTACTGTAGTTTACATGGGCACTCTAGGAGGTATATGACATATGTGGTGCCGCAGTTAAGGAGAGTTTGGATGGTGAAAGTTTCATTGGTAACGGTGGAGGTGTATGTGTATTTTTTGTGGCTTATGGTGTTGCAGCAGAGGCAGCGTGGGTGTCCACATTTGTAGGAACCTTTGAGGTTTGAAAGAAAATTTGTGTGTGTTGCTATATGTTTCTTCGTTCTACTGGGAGCCAGGATATTTTTGAGGGTTAGGGAACGTCTAAATGTGATGTTTGGTTGGTCTGGTAGCGTGTCCTTTAGGTGCGGATCGTTTTTTAGAATGTGCCAATGTTTGGAGAGAATATCCCTAATTGTTTTATTGCCTCTATTGTAAGTGGTGATGAAATTGTGCTTGCTCTGGACGGATTTGGGTATCTTGAGGGAGGGGGTTAGACAGGATTTTTGTGTAAGTTCTGAAGCTCGTGATTTTGCGCCATTAATAAGGTTTATGGGAAAATGTTTGTCTTTAAATCTTTTTTCTAAAATTAGGCACTCCTTGTTGAAGTCTTTATTGGTGCTGCAATTTTTCCTTATCCTCCTGAATTGACCAAAAGGAATATTTGTGAGCCATGGGCGGTAGTGGGCGCTTCTAAAATCGATGTAACTGTTCACGTCTACTAGTTTAAAATGTGTTTTTGTTGTAAATTGGTTGCTATGGTTATCATAGTTGATGGTAAGGTCTAGGAAATCTATAGAGGTAGGGGAGAAGGTATGTGTGAACGATAGGCCGTAGTTATTGTTATTTAACGTTTCAATGAAGCCAGTAGCTTCCTCCTCAGTGCCTTTCCATACTATAAACAGGTCATCGATGTATCTTTTATATAGCATTATGTTATTTTTATAGTGGTGTTCGCCATGAATGTGTGTTTTTTCGAAGGAGCCCATGTATAAGTTGGCATAGGAGGGTGCGAAGCGAGTGCCCATAGCACAGCCTTTGATTTGGTGGTAGAAGCTACTGTTGAAGCTGAAAATGTTGTGTTTGAGAATGAATTTGATGCAATTGGAGAGGAAATCTGCTTGGGGTTCGGGAATTGAGTCGATGGATGAGAGGAAGGAATGGATTACTTCTAAGCCTTTGTTATGGGGGATGTTGCTATAAAGTGCCGTGACGTCTGCTGTTAGAAAACTGATTGGGGATGTTGAGGGGTCAAACTTTAGGTCATTTAGGTCTCTGATTAGCTGTGTGGAATCCTTGAGGTGGGAAGGTAAGGTGAGAACAATGGGTTGGAGGTGGAGGTCAATGAAATGTGAAAGGTTACTTGTGAGGGAGTCGATTCCCGAAATGATGGGGCGTCCGGGCGGATTGATTAATGATTTATGAATTTTTGGTAGGTGGTAGATGAAGGGCATATTTGGAAAGGTGACAGTTAAAAAGCGCTTCTCCTTTTTATTTATTAGTCCTAATTTAGCAGCTGGCTCAATAAGGTCTTTGAAATGATACTTTGCTTTAATTCCTGTAACGCCTAAAGGGTTAAAACACTTATTGAATGCTAATTCGAATACCTTGAGGGGTGCCGTTTTCAAAATGGGGTGACGTCTGGGGATTTTCTAATACATAAGGCCCTCAAAGCCACTTCAGAACTGGACTGGTCCCTGAAAAAATGGCCATTTTAAATTTTCTTTAAAATATGAGAAATTGCTGTTAAAGTTCTAAGCCTTGTAACGTCCTAGAAAAATAAAAGGATGTTCAAAAAACGATGCAAACATAAAGTAGACATATGGGAAATGTTAACTAGTAACTATTTTGTGTGGTATTACTATCTGTTTTACCGGCAGATACGTTTAAATTTAGAAAAATTTTCATTTTTGGCTAATTGGTCTAAATTTTGGTGTTTTTCAGAAATAAATACTGAACTTATCGACCAAATTTTTTCACTAACATAAAGTACAACATGTCACGAGAAAACAATCTCAGAATCGCTTGGATAGGTAAAAGCATTAAAACGTTATTACCACATGAAGTAACACATGTCAGACGGGTACTGTGTCAACGGGTACAGAATCTGCACACTCCTCTCCTGAAATACTCCTGAAATACTCTGTGCTGCTGTGAACTCTGCTCTTACCATTACGTAGCTCAGTCTGTTACCTCTCCTCTACTCCTGTCCTCAATAACACCTTCACATGATTGGCAAGTAACCACCCCGCACAAGATCCGCACGCTCATCTCCTGAAATACTCTGTGCTGCTGTGAACTATGCTCTTACCATTACGTGGTGACTTGCCAATCATGTGAAGGTGTTATTGAGGACAGGAGTGGAGGAGAGGTACAACTGAGCTACGTAATGGTAAGAGCAGAGTTCACAGCAGCACTGAATATGCACGCTCATCTCCTGAAATACTCTGTGCTGCCTTAAACTCTATGGACAGGTCAGGATCCTGTTTCTTTTAAATGCTGCACTATAGCGCAGCCTTATATAGTGGATCGAGCGGGTTCCCCAGCAGCATTTAAAAGAAACAGGATCCTGACCTGTCCACAGAGTTTAAAGGGTTATTCCCAAGTTGATAAATGTAGCTATGAAGCTCCCCCATGTAAAAATAAGAAGTTTTCTAATTACCTGTCCGTCGCCCAGCGATGTCGTTTTCCTGCGATTCTTGATTGAAGTCTAGGTCGGTCCCTCTTTGTATCTTGCGCGTTGTCTAGGTTCCCGGCCACCGCTATTTACCTTTAGCGGTGGCCGCGCATGCGTAATGACATCCTCTCCTTCCTGAGGAGAGGATGTCATTTATCTTGTTAACGCGCATCTCGGCGCATGCGCCGTAGATGCACGGCGAGACACCAGGCGAGACACCAGGCGAGACACCAGTCACACGGTATGTATATATATATATATATATATATATATATGTGTGTGTGTGTTTGTGTATGTGTGTGTTTGTGTATGTATGTGTGTTTGGGTATGTGTCTTTGTCTGTTTTTGTTTTTATATGTGTTTGTGTATGTGTGTGTGTTTGTGTGTTTGTGTATATATGGGTGTGTTTGTGTATATGTGTTTGTGTATATGTTTGTGTATATGTGTGTGTGTATATATGGGTGTATTTGTGTATATGTATGTGTGTAGATGTTTGTGTGTGTGTGTTTTTGTATATGTGTGTGTTTGTGTATAAGTGTGTGTTTGTGTGTTTATGTGTGTGTGTGTGTGTGTGTGTGTGTGTGTGTGTGTGTGTGTGTGTGTGTGTGTGTGTGTGTGAGTGTGTGTGTGTGTGTGTGTGTGTGTGTATATATGGGTTTGTTTGTGCATATGTGTTTGTGCATATGTTTGTGTGTAGATGTTTGTGTGTGTGTGTTTTTGTATATGTGTGTTTGTGTATATGTGTGTGTATATAGGTGTGTGTTTGTGTGTTTATGTGTGTGTTTGTGTACATATGGGTGTGTTTGTGTATATGCGTTTGTGTATATGTTTGTGTGTGTGTGTGTATATGGGTCTGTTTGTGTACATGTGTTTGTTTGTATATGTGTTGTGTATATGTGTTAGTTCGTGTATATGTGTGTGTGTGTGTGTGTATATGTGTGTGTGTGTTTGTCTCTTTAGGTGTGTGTGTGTTTGTGTATATCTTGTTGTGTTTGTGTATAACTGTGTATATGTGTTTGTGTATGTGTGTGTGTGTGTGTGTGTGTGTGTGTGTGTGTGTGTGTGTGTGTTTGTGTATACGTGTGTGTTCGTGTATATGTGTGTGTTTGGATATGTGTGTTTTTGTTTGTATATGTGTGAGTTCGTGTATATGTGTGTGTGTGTGTTTGTCTGTTTATGTGTGTGTGTGTGTGTATATCTTGTTGTGTTTGTGTATATATGTGTATGTTTGTCTATGGTTGTTTGTTTGTGTGTGCGTGTATATATGTGTGTAGGTGAGTAGAGGTATTGGTATTGTTCACATTAGTAACTGTTTTTTTATGTTGTTGCAGATTTTGATGTACCGATTGGACTACATCTTCGATTCGTTGGGCTACTGCGTAGATCTACGTTTTTTCACATTTTAATAAAATGGTTAACGAGGGTTTTGTTGGGGATTTCTTATTTCAATAAAAAATAATTGTCTTTGTGTTTTTTTTTAAACTTTATTAGTGCCTAGATAATGGCATTTGGCTGATTGACAGCGTCCATTATTAAGGCTGTACTTAGTGTTAGCCGGTGCAGAGGCTAGCACTAACCACCCATTATTACCCCAGTACCCACCACCACCAGGGGTGCCGGGAAGAGTACGATCCAGTACCCGACCATCTGTTGTGATGGTCGGGTACTGGGGCGGCCGTAGGCTGGTATTATGAGGCTGGGAAGGGCCAAAAACAGTGGACCTTCCCACCCTTGTAATGCTAGGCTGCTGCTGCTGCTGGGTTGTATCGGGTGGTAATAAAAATGGGGGGTACCCCCACGTCGTTTTTTTTTTTTAATTTAACAAATTTAACAATAGACGGGTCCCCCACATTTTTAATAACCAGCCATATACAAGGCCGCAGCAGTCTGGCATTACATGGGTGGGAAGGGCCACTGGTTTTGTCCATTCCCAGGCTAATAACACTGTATTGTATGTGGCTGGTTATGATAAATTGGGTGGAACCCCATGTCTTTTTTTTTTTTAAATTAAAAATTAATAAATAAATAATTTAAAAAAATGACGTGGGGTGCCCCCCACTTTTATAACCAGCAAGATACAACACAGCAGCAGCAGCCTAGCATTACAAGGGTGGGAAGGTCCACTGTTTTTGGCCCTTCCCAGCCTCATAATACCAGCCTGCGGCCACCCCAGAGCCCGACCATCACAACAGATGGTCGGGTACTGGATCGTACCTGGCTCTTCCCGGCACCCCTGGTGGTGGTGGGTACCGGGGTAATAATGGTGGTTAGTGTTAGCCTCTGCACCGGTTAACACTAAGCCTCACCTTAGTAATGGATGTTGTCACTCAGACAGCGGCCATTACTAAAGTGGTAGTAATAAAATTTGAAAAGAAAAGACAAAGATATAGATAAAATATTTTATGGAAATAAAGCACCCCCAACACAACCCTCATTAACCATTTTATTGTAGAAAAAAAAACGTCATCTAAGTAGTCCTCGAAACCGACGTAATCCAAACACAAAACCTGGAAAAAATAAAATAAAAAAATAAATGAAATAAAACATGTCGTAGGCTTAGATTCAGTTTAATGTGTGATACTGACTGTTATACCATGTCTAGAAGCCTGCCGCGAAGTTGACTTAGATACAGGGCGCCAACAGACAGTATCATACATGGCCATACAGACATATATACAAACAAACATACATGCAAACATACATACATACATACATACATACATACATATATACAAACATACATACATATATACAAGCATGCACATATATACATGCAAATATACATACATGCAAACATGCACACATATATACATATATACATGCAAACTATCATACATACATACATGCATACACACACACACATGAAAACATACATACATACAAACAAACATGCAAAGATACATTCATACATACATACATAAATATATACAAGCATGCACAAATATACATGCAAACATAATTACATACATGCACATATATATATATATATATATATAAACATACATGCAAACATGCATGCAAAAATAAAAACATGCAAACATACATACATGCACATATATACATGCCAACATACACACATGCCAACATACATACATGCAAACATACATACAAACATACATACAAACATACATACATACATACATACATACATGCAAATATGTACATGCAAACATAAATACATGTAAACATAATTACATACATGCACATACATATAAACATACATACAAACATACATTCAACAATAAATACATGCAAACATACATACATACACACACACATATACATACGTACATGCCAACATACATACATGCCAACATACATACATGCTAACATACATACATGCAAACATACATACATACATGCAAACATACATACATGCAAACATACATACATACATACATACATGCAAATATATACATGCAAATATATACATGCAAATATATATACAAACATGCACATGTATACATACATGCCAACATACATGCAAACATACATGCACATATATACATACATACATGACAACATACATACATACACACACACACACACACACATACATACATACATGACAACATACATACATGCCAACATACATACATGCAAACATACATACATGCAAACATACATACATGCAAACATACATGCACATATACACATACATACATGACAACATACATACATGACAACATACATACATACATACATACATACATGACAAAATACATACATACATACATACATACATGCAAACATACATACATAAATAAACTCACCTAAGACGTTCCCACGAAGATTTGAATGGTCCCGTCACTTTTCTTCTTACTGCTCCCATTCACAATAACAGAGCGGTGGGCGCAGATGACGTAATCACGTGTGCCTGAAATGATTACGTTATCTGCGCCACAACGCATTGTTACTATGAATGCGAGCGGCGCCAAGTAGAAGGAAGATGGCAAGTATTTTTAAGGAGAGGAGCGTGTGATTGGCTGCAGAGGCCGCTGCAGCCTGTGATTGGCTGCAGAGAGCGCTGCAGCCTGTGGTTGGCTGCAGAGGCGGTCACGTGGGATGAAGCGTCATCCCTGGAGGCCGGCCTTCTGACGTCATCCTGACGTGCGTGACTGCCACTACAGAGAGCGCTGCAGCCTGTGATTGGCTGCAGCGGCGACATGGATGAAACGTCATCGCTGGAGGCCGGACAGGAGGAAAGTAAGTATGAACGTATTATTTTTTTATTTTTTTTATTACAATAAAATGGTATTTTCCGCGCACCGAGTATGTACTGTCAAGGTTGCTGAAAGAGTTAGTGCAGCCCATTAACTCTATCAGCACCCTGGACAGTACCATGCTCGGCGCACGGAAATTACAGGTTCCGAATCGAACTTTTTCGTGAAATTCGGCGAACTAGCCGAACCGAACTTTTCATAAGTTCGCTCATCTCTACTAATGACTTTCTTAATGCCCAACTGGGCGTGTTTTACTTTTTGACCAAGTGGGCATTGTGGAGAGAAGTGTATGACGCTGACCAATCAGCGTCATACACTTCTCTCCATTCATTTACTCTGCACATAGTGATCTTACTAGATCACTATGTGCAGCCACATACACACACACTAACGTTACTGAAGTGTCCTGACAGTAAATAGACATCACTACCAGCCAGGACGTGATGTCTATTCAGAACCCTAACACTTCGGTAACGTTTGTATGTGATTTACAGCACAGCAAGTGTAGTCTCGTTGGATTACGCTGTAAAATGTCATCTACAGCGGGATTACGCTTGCTGTGCTGTAAATCACACACAAACGTTAGCGAAGTGTCAGGATTGTGAATAGACATCGCGTCCTGGCTGGAGGTGATGTCTATTCACTGTCAGGACACTTCAGTAACGTTAATGTGTGTGTATGTGGCTGCACATAGTGATCTAGTAAGATCACTATGTGCTGTGTAAATGAATGGAGAGAAGTGTATGACGCTGATTGGTCAGCATCATACACTTCTCTCCACAACGCCCATTTGGTCAAAAAGTAAAACACGCCCAGTTGGGCATTAAGAAAGTCATTAGCATAAAAGTAAAATATGTCATATCTCCGTCACAAATGATAGTTTTTCTAAATAAAAAACACTGCTGTAATCTACATTACAGCGCCGATCAGACTATGTAGAAGATAGGGAACTTATAATGTGGTGACAGAGCCTCTTTAAGTCCCCTAACGTTCAGGGAGGATGTTTTAAACACCATTTATACATATATAGAGTAGTTGAGTTAACCCTTAGATATAGAAAGGAAGAGTGAGAGCGCAGAGCAGCCTGATTAATGAATTGTGACCATTTTATGACATTAAATAAACATTTTAAAAAAATTAAAAAACATGTAAAACAGTAATACAAAACATAATAAAATAAAGGAAGCACCATACAATATAGCAGAAAATTACTGTCCAGGTTCAAAATGAACCCTTGGGAAACCACAGGTAAGGCAACCCAAAATGGAGGGTGGTTCCACATAGTAAGAAGAGCAAAGATTACCAATTAGAGGCAGAAGGAGCTCCGGCACCTTCAATCAGAGGAATGAAGCAAAGGTAGTTCACTTATTTTATGTATATAAGAAATGTCAGCTGTAAGATTTAACCCCTTCCCGACATTTGACGTATCCATATGCCAGAGTCGGGTAGGGGAAGTATAGAGCGCTCCATACGATGCTGATGTCGCCTGTATGTTACAGCTGACACTTCAGAGTAACGAGCGGGGTCGCGCTCGAGCGTGAACCCACTCGTTTAACTCGTTAAATGGCGACCGCAGCATTTAAATAGTTAGAAAGAGGGGGGCGATCCCCTTTAACAGCTCATCACGCCCCTCCGCAACGCAATTGTGGGGTGGCGATAGTTGCTATGGCTGCCTGGGGGCCTAATGAAGGCCCCCAGGTCCGCCATCTTTGGACTCCTATTAAACCCTGCCTCCGGCAGAGCTTAATAGAAGCCTGTCAGAATCACGATATACTGCAATACATTAGTATTGCAGTATATCGTGCAAGCGATGTAACGATCGCTGATTGAAGTCCCATAGGGGGACTAATAAAAAAAGTAAAAATTAGTAAAATAGGGTTTTTGTTATGTCAAAAAAAATAAAATTCAAATTAAAAGTAAAGAAAAAAAAACCCTTTTCCCATTTTCCCCCTAGAGCAGAGTAAAAAAATAAATAAACATAATTAGTATTGCCGCGTAAAAGTCGGAACTATTATAATATATCATTATTTAACCCGCACGGTGAACGCCGTAAAACAAAAAATTGTAAACGCCAGAATCTCTATTTTTTGGTCACCTCAACTCCCATAAAAAAATTCAATAAAAAGTCATCAAAACGTTGCATGTGCCCCAAAATGGTATCATTAAAAACTACAGCTTATCCCGCAAAAAATAAGCCCTCATATCACTTAATCGACGGAAAAATAAAAAAAGTTATGGCTCTTGGAATTTGGCGAGACAAAATAAATTGTATTTTTAGACTTAGGTTTTTACTTGTAAAAGTAGTAAAATATAGAAAAAAACTATATATATTTGGTATCGCCGTAATCGTATTGACCCGCAGAATAAAGTTAACATGTTCTATTAATTGCACAGTAAATTCCGTAACAACGACCTGCAACTATGGAGGAATCTCTGTTTTTTTCATTTTCTACCCCACAAATATTTTTTTTCCCGTTTCCTAGCACATTATATGGCACAATAAATGGTGCTAAGAAAAACAACAACTCGTCCCGCAAAAATCAAGCCCTCATAGGACTATATAGATGGAAAAATACAAAAGTTATGGCTTTTGGAAGGTGGGGAGGAAAAAATGAAATAGAAAATCTGAAAAAGTTATGCAGCGGGAAGGGGTTAAAGGAACGGAGAGAAACTTATCCATAGGAATAGGTGGCACCTGAGAGGCCGTAAGTCCTGAATTCAGGTAGCCTCATGAGAGTGTTTGCCATCCTTTGATTTTATCCATTCCTGAGCAAGGGTTGGAGGAGTTTTTTCTTGGGAGGGGATCTGTCGCCATCTTGTGGCTAGTAGGGAGACCAATTTGTCAGAATGGCTGCACCTTTTGGATCGAGGACAACATGAGTAGAGGTCTGCAAATAAAGAGATTTGTTGGAAGCGTTCTGGAAGATAATTTTTATGGATTGCCGCCTTCATTATCGCCTCCTTAAAGTGGTAGAAGTGGAGACGAGCACGAACATCCCTTGACACACTGGAGGAAAGGTTCTTTGGTTTAGGAACCCTGTGGGCTCCGTCAATAAAGAGATCTCTTTCTTTAGCTGTAGGAATGAGAGCTACAAATAAATCGGTCAGGAATCCTGTAGTTTTGTGTCTGAGACAGATTCAGGAATGTTCCTGAACCTGATATTGTTTCTCCTGGAGCGATCTTCCAGGTCAGCTAACTTGAGCTTTATAATGGGAATATCATCCTCCATATCATTGTGGGTGCCAACCAGATAAGTGTGAGCATTAACAAATTCCTCCATACTTTCTTCTAAATGAGCTGTTCTCTCCCCCACCTCCTGTAATATTAGCATGCATAATGGAGATTGCTGACTGAATGTCATTGTGCAGACCGGGAGATCAGATGGAGGCAGCGCTGCAGCTACAAAATTCCCCTCAGGGGAGAGGGACGGAGGAAAGGGTAGTTTCTCCGGAGAGAGGCTGGGTGGTCTGCTCGTCTGCAGGTTTATCAGAGCCGGAGATATAATAAGGCTGCTAGTAGGGAACGTGCTCACCTCCGTAGCTGCTAGTAGCTGTGCAGGTCTCCGGCGTATTCCGGCGCCATCTTGGGAGACTGGCGGGGAAAAAGCCGTTAGTTTCGGCGGACCCTGACCTTTCCTCTTACTCCTCGTCATTATTGCAGAACGCCCCAGGTTGAAGGGAGGTAAGCAGGCACAAGGAGCGTGTGTCCAGGTTAATTTTTGCTGCTGTTTGAGCCGCTAATGGAGAAAGTAGCGCGGAGCTCCGGCCTCACACGTCCTCTTCAATCGGCATCCTGCCACGACCTTTTTAACTAGATTGTAAACCAATATGTGTCCAAAGATAGGCAGCACTCCACATCAAGGTGAAAAAAGTAGCTTTTAATAACCCTCGTGCAACGTTTCGGCTCAATACAAGGAGCCTTTCTCAAGCATGTTAACAGTGTACAAAACAGTGGTATATATGGAGGCTAAACAAATAGTCCCAATTAACAGGTGATTGATACAAAACAATAAAGAACAGCAAAAATGCCGTACATATCAATGAATATAAAAATACATATTGTGTCAACAATGATCATTCTCTAAGCAGATCAAGTGCAATAATTCCTCAGATGTATGAATAAAGTGCAAAAGTGCTAATTGTTACAAACAATATTAAACAGGTGCATATGTGTGACATTTGTTAAAAACCACATTGCCATGTAATACAGTGGATCCATGTTCCAGTGTGCTGTTATGTGGTATTATTTCCGGCGTCCTGAGTTTCAAACTGCGCAGGTCTGTCGTTTCACAAATGAGGAATACATCTTCATTAAAATAAACGCTCTTTCCGGCAGAAACCCATTGTGCATGTCCATGCATGCGCACTGGTGATATGAGGTCGTCGGCGGCCATGTTTGGTGAGGTTTTCTCCCCTATAATTATATATACCAATGCGCATGTCAGCGCCTGCGCACTTCAGCGATTATCGTAAATATAAAACAGGACAGCAGTATGCTTATAGATATTAGTAATTGGGATCTCTGCAAGTTATGGAAACAGAGGCTGCATTTTTTTGTAGATTAAAACGAAAAAATCCATCTCATAATGTGGATACTATGATAAATATGCATAATGGAGCCTTAGAAAAATAATTTTTGCGGCTTCAATAATGATAACGTGTATATGTGTATTAATGTCATGGAAAAGGTCTCTGTTGTTGGCCTATGTCCTAGACCTCTAACATTCCAGGATAATATTTTCAAAAAATGTATAAAAAAGAAAGAGAAAAAAATAAATAAATAAATAAATAAAACAAAAACACAAACTAGTCTTTCCGCTTATCCTGCCTACCCACCCCCATCCTTTAATAGCTCCCCAAGAAACATCCTAGAAAGCTCCTAACCCAGGCATTGCTGCCTCCCCCAGTCATCCCCCAGCTAAACTACCTATTGTTGAAATAGATTATATCCCTTTTTTTCCCCTACATGTATATACATAATGTGGGGGCACATGTAAGCTGTGCAGAGTACATCAGGGGCATAGTCAGGTGGTATAATGATTGGGTAAAAAAAACCAGTAAAATAATCCATAGATGTGTGTTACGCTGTGACACAATCCTTTCTACACAGGCCGGTGTGTAACTGATAAATGTCCTGCCTTATCCCCCTTTTGGTCCGCACTCCGCACCTTTGCAGTTTGGGGAATTTTGTTGGGAAGTGTTGTCTTGGTGAAATGCGGACACTTTCGCTTCCAGCAGATATGTTTGGGCCCTCCCATTCCTGGTTCCCTAATTTTAGGACCTTTATAATTCACCTCTTGAAACAGAAGAAACGTTCCCCTCGGGCCTGCACATCTGCATATATTTTATTTCCTGACTTATGGAAGCCTTCACTAATTTTATTTTTTATAGACGTAGTGGTATAGCTATGGCTATTTGCGGGACGAGCTATCGTTTTTATTGGTACCATTTTGGGGTACATGCGACTTTTTGATCACTTTTTATCCTATTTTTTGGGAAGCAAGATGACCAAAAAACTACAATTCTGGCATGTTTTATTTCGTTTTCTTTATATAGTGTTCACCATGCGTTATAAATTACATGTTAACTTTATTCTGAGGGTCAGTACGATTCTGGCGATACCTATTTATAGCACTTTTTTATATTATCCAACTTTTTGCACAATAAAATTACTTTTGTAAAAAGAATGTATTTTTTTGTGTCGCCAAGTTGTGAGAAGCATAATGTTTTAATTTTTTCTTCTACTTTTTTTTGGGTAAAAGCAATAACCCCAGCAATTTTGCCACTTTTTTGCATCCTAAATTTACATTCCGAGGTGCATCTGTGCTCAGCGCTGCGGGACGCGATGTGACGCATCCACCATAGTTGAGAGTCTATGGAGGGATACGTGATGCGTGAAAAGATAGGACATGCCCTATTTTCCCACGGACCCTTCACACGGTCCGTTCAAACAACGGCTGTGTGATCGGCCACATTGAAAAACATAGGTCCGTGGGACGGCTGCTATTTCAACGGCCGTCCCACGTTCGTGTGAATCAGGTCTTATAAAGTAAAAAACCATTTTTTCCTCAAAATTATTTGTTTTTGTGTCTCCAAATTTGAAGAGCCATAATTTTTTAATTTTTCCGCCGATGCAGCTGTATCAGGGCTTTGTTTTTGCAGGAAGACTTGCAGTTTTTAATGGTACCATTTTGGTGTACATGCGACTTTTTGATCACTTTTTATCACCTTTTTTTGAAGGCAGAATGCCCAGAAAACAGCAACTCTTGCACTTTTTAAAAAAAATTGTTTACGCCTTTTGCCGAGCGGGTTAAAGGGCGCAATAGCTTTATAGTTGAGGTTGTTACGGACGCAGCAATACCAAATGTGTAACTTTTTTACAGGTTTTTCATAATAAAACAAATTGTAAGGGGAAAAAGTGGGTTTTTCATGTTTATTTACTTGGGAATTTCATTTATTTATTACAAACTTTATTAACCCGTTAGTGACCGCCAATACGCCTTTTCACGGCGGCCACTAATGGGCTTTATTCTGATGCATATGCCTTTTTACGGCACTGCATCAGAATAAAGTAAACAGAGCAGGGAGCTGTCAAATCTCCCTGCTCTCAGCTGCCAGACGTAGCTGAGGGCTGGGAACATCCCTGCTCGACCGGGTGAGATCGACATTAGTATCGATCTCACCCGTTTAACCAGGGGCGTAGCTAAAGGCTCATGGGCCCCGATGCAAGAATTCTTACTGGGCCCCCCCCGCAAACTTCTCATGGCCGACGGTCCGCAGCTTTCAGCTGCATCGCTGGGTCTCCTAAGTGACCCAACAATGCAGCACTAGCAGCCGGGGGCGTCACTATGGCTGGGTTCACACACCCTATTTACGGACGTTATTCGGGCGTTTTAGCATTGAATTACGTCCGAAAATGCGTCTCAAAAGCGTTGGCAAACATCTGCCCATTCATGTGAATGGGTCTTACAATGTTCTGTGCCGACGGTCATTTTTTTTACGCGCCGCTGTCAAAAGGCGGCGCGTAAAAAAGACGCCCGCGTCAAAGAAGTGCCTGTCACTTCTTCAGACGTAAATTGAGCCGTTTTCCATGGACTCCATAGAAAAACAGCTCCAATTACGTCCGTAATGGACGCAGCGAAAGACGCCTGCACATGCCATTACGGCTGAAATTACGGTGCTGTTTTCTCCTGAAAACAGCACCGTAAATTCAGCCGTAACGGACGCTGCCGTGTGAACATACCCTGAGGGCTTAAAATGTCAGGGGAAATAGCCCCAATACATATGTGTCCGCCCAAAAAAAAATGTGTGTATAGGAGACAGCATAGCATATCTATAGCACTACGACCCTATCAACTATGGATAGGATTAGATACAGTGGCTCAGCAGACAGTATCACACATGATAGGATTAGATAGAGTGGCCCAGCAGACAGTATCACACATGATAGGATTAGATAAAGTGGCTCAGCAGACAGTATCACACATGATAGGATTAGATACAGTGGCTCAGCAGACAGTATCTCACATGATAGGATTAGATACAGTGGCCCAGCAGACAGTATCACACATGATAGGATTAGATACAGTGGCTCAGCAGACAGTATCTCACATGATAGGATTAGATACAGTGGCCCAGCAGACAGTATCACACATGATAGGATTAGATACAGTGGCTCAGCAGACAGTATCACACATGATAGGATTAGATACAGTGGCTCAGCAGACAGTATCACACATGATAGGATTAGATACAGTGGCCCAGCAGACAGTATCACACATGATAGGATTAGATACAGTGGCTCAGCAGACAGTACCACACATGATAGGATTAGATACAGTGGCTCAGCAGACAGTACCGCACATGATAGGATTAGATACAGTGGCTCAGCAGACAGTACCACACATGATGGGATTAGATACAGTGGGTCAGCAGACAGTACCACACATGATAGGATTAGATACACAGCTCAGCAGACAGTATCACACAAGATACGATTAGATACAGGGCCCAGCAGACAGTATCACACATGACGGGATTAGATACAGGGCCCAGCAGACAGTATCACACATGATTGCATTAGATACACAGCTCAGCAGACAGTATCACATATGATTGGATTAGATACACAGCTCAGCAGACAGTATCACACATGATTGGATTAGACATTGCGTCTCCAGCGCTGGACCCAGGATAGGTAAGAATAATAATTTTCCTTCTTTATGTGTTACTGATTATTTTTTTGTGTTTGTGTTTTTTTACAGGTTCGGTTGTTGGACTACGTCGGATTCGAGGACTTCAATGACGGCGTTTTTTTTTATTCTCAATAAAATGGTTAATGAGGGTTATGTTTTTTTATTTCAATAAAATATTTTTTCTATGTGCTTGTATCTTTTTAAACTTTATTATCACCGCCTTAGTAATGGCCGCTGGCTGATTGACAACCCCCATTACTAAGGCGAGGCTTAATGTTGGCAGGTGCAGAGGCCAACACTAACCCCCATTATTACCCCGGTAACCACCGCCACCAGGAGTACTGGGAAGAGCCGGGTACGAACCAGTACCCGACCATCTGTAGTGACGGGCAGGCACCAGGGTGGCCGCAGGCTGGTAGCATTAGGCTGGGGAAGGCCAAAAACAGTGGCCCTTCCCACCCTTGTAATGCTGCCTGCTGCTGCTGTGTTGTATCTGGCTGGTTATGAAAATCGTCGGGGGACCCCACATCGTTCTTTCCAATTTTTTTTTAATTTTTTTTAAATTACGTGGGGTCCCCCCCATTTTTCAAAACCAGCAAGATACAATAAAGCAGCAGCCTATCATCACCAGGGTAGGAAGGGCCACTGTTTTTGGCCTTTCCCCTCCTGATAATACCAGCCTGCGGCCACCCCAGTGGCCGACCATCACTACAGATGGTCAGGTACTGGATCGTACCCGGCTCTTCCCAGCACCCCTGGTTGCGGTGGGTACCGGGGTAATAAAGGGGGTTAGTGTTAGCCGCTGCACCGGCTAACACTAAGCCCCGCCTTAGCAATGGACGTCGTCAATCAGCCGGCGGCCATTACTAAGGCGGTAGTAATATAGTTTAAAAAAAAACACAAAGACATAGAAAAAATATTTTATTGAAATAAAAAAAAACCCACACAGCCCTCACTAACCATTTTATTGATAATAAAAAAAAAAGCCGTCATCGAAGTAATCCTGGAATCCGACGTAGTCCAACGACCGAACCTGTAAGAAAACACAAAAAAAATGATTAGTAACACGTGTTAGGCTTAGATACAGGGCCCATGTGTGATACTGTCTGTGGGACCCTGTATCTAAGCCTACCACAACGTAGGCTTAGATACAGGGTCCAGCAGACAGTAATCTTATACAGTATAAGATTACTGTGTGCTGGGGCCCTGTATCTAAACCTACAGTGTGGTAGGCTTATATACAGGGCCCATCAGACAGGATCACACATGGGCCATGTATCTAAGCCTACCATGTGATTGGCTTAGATACAGGGCCCAGCAGACAGGATCACGCATGGGCCATGTATCTAAGCCTACAGTGTGGTAGGCTTATATACAGGGCCCACCAGACAGGATCACACATGGGCCATGTATCTAAGCCTACCATGTGATTGGCTTAGATACAGGGCCCAGCAGACAGGATCACACATGGGCCATGTATCTAAGCCTACCATTTGATTGGCAAAGATACAGGGCCCAGCAGACAGGATCACACAATCTGTGATCCTGTCTCATGGGCCCTCTAAGCCTGCTACATCATAGGCTTAGGGGTTGTACAGTCCCTAAACATTAATGGCCTATCCACAGGATAGGCCATCAATAGCTGATGTGTCGCCCGGGACCCGCAAATCAGAGAGCTGCTTCCCCTTCATTTCACTACTTGCTCACACTGTGAATCGCCGACACGGATTCACAGTGTGACCGGAATGAAGTGACAGGAATGAAGGGGAGCAGCTCTCGTACGAGTGCTGCGGCCCCTTCAAAACAGCTGATTGGCGGGTCCCGGGAGTCGGTCCCCGCCAGTCAGGGCTAACCTTACCTTCCTCTTCGGCAGCGGCGGGAGTTCTGTCGTCTCGATGCTGTGCGCGGCGCATAGCGCTGTGACGTCATGCGCTGCGCACAGCGCCTGACGTCAGGACCTCCGCTGCCATCCGGAACCAGGAAGGTAAGTAAAGTATGTTACTATAGTAACAGGGGCCCGCGGCCCGAGTTACTATAGTAACTTTTTATTGATGTGGTGCGGGGGGCCGTGGGCCCCCCTGGCTTCGGGGCCCGGTCGCAATTGCGACCGCTGCGACCCCTATAGCTACGCCAGTGCGTTTAACCCTTCAGATGCGGTGCTCAATAGCGAGCACCGCATCTGAGTGGTTTTGGAGGGAGGGAGCTCCCTCTCTCTCCCACCGACACCCGGCGATAAGATCGCCGACTGTCTGTGTCTCCAATGGCAGCCGGGGGCCTAATAAAAGCCCCTAGGTCTGCCTGTACCGAACGCCTACTAGATCATGCCGGAGGCATGACCTAGCAGATGCCTGTCCGTGTTAAATGGACAGGCAGTAATACACTGCAATACAAAAGTATTGCAGTGTATTACAATAGCGATCGGAGAATCGCATATTAAAGTCCCCTAGTGGGACTATTAAAAAAGTGAAAAAATAAAGTTTAATAAAGTTAATAAAAAAAATGTGAAAAAAAAATATGAAAAACCCACTTTTTCCCCTTACAAACTGCTTTAGTATTAGAAAACGTAAAGTAAAAAAGTTACACAAATTTGGTATCGCCGCGTCTGTAACGTCTGTAACGACCCTGACTATAAGCTATTATATTACTTAACCCACACGGTGAACGCCGTAAAAAAATTAAATAAAAAACGACGGAAAAATTGCTGTTTTCTGTGAATCCTGACTTTAAAAAAATATGATTAAAAAGTGATAAAAAGTCGCATATACTCCAAAATGGTACCAATAAAAACTACAAGTCTTCCCGCAAAACAAAACCCCTCATACAACTGCATCGGCGACAAAATACAAAAGTTACGGCTCTTCAAATATGGAGACACAAAAACAAATAATTTTGAAAAAAAAGCGTTTTTACTGTGTAAAAGTAGTAAAACATACAAAATCTATACAAATTTGGTATCGTTGCAATCGTAACAACCCGCTGAATAATGTTATTGTGTTATTTAGGGGTCTTCACTATGTGATCATCTGATTGCTTTTATAATGCACTGCAATACTTCTGTATTACGCCTGTCAGTGTAAAACTGACATTAACTAGAGGCAGACCTGGGGGCCATTGTTAGACCCGCGGCTGCCATAGAAACCATTGGCACCCTGCGGTCACACCCTCCGGTAGCTGAGAGCAGGGAGATTTAACTGCTCCCCCCGCTAAAATGTATTGTGATGCAGCGCTGTAAATAGTCAACTGCATCAGAATAAAGCCTCTTAGTGGCTTCCATAAAAACACCTATGGTCAGTCACTAACGAGCACCAGTGTCATAATATCTATAAAGGGTTACAATTGTGGGTGCTAGGACTACCCCTTTTAGAGAGCACAGGAAGATCATTTGTGGGGATATATATATATATATATATATATATATATATGTTTGTGCCTCGCATCTCACTGAAAAGGACATTGGGAGGAGCATTGTATCCACACAGAAAATCTGAAGGTTAGTCCTATTGAATGACATGTGGCTAATCCTCATGAAGATCTGCTGCACACCTATGGCACATCCACAACAGAAATGACTCGGATTTAGGACATTTCAGTACCATACTAGTGTATGCCTCCCCCAAAATGGTACGTGTAGAAACTACAACTTGTCCTCCAAAAAGAACAAAACCCCTGACTGAAGGGATTGTAGACTACTCAACCTTCCGCTAACCATTAAATCCCCCCCGCTTACAATTATTTAGGATTTTCTATATCCTTGGATAAACCCTTATCACCCCTTTCGAATACAACCATATAAATACAACTACTTTTGGTTTTCAAAGGCCACAGCAGCCAATTTTATTATCCATCAACATTTAAAACTTTTAAATACAACTAAATAAATAAATAAATAAATAAGAACCTGTTCACATGAGCGCTGCCCTTACGTTGAAGGTTTCCGTGGGTTTAACCCCCCAACGGAAAGGCAAATGTAAACCTTAGGTTTCGTTTGCATCACCATTGATCTCAATAGTGAAGGAAACTTTGCTAATGGTTTCCGTTTGTCACCGTTGTGAACGGGTTCCGTTTTTTTGATGGAATCAATAGCGCAGTCGACTGCGCTATTGATTCTGTCAAAACAACGTAAAAATCGACGTAAAATTCTATTGAAAAATATAATCTTACTGATCGAGCATCATTCTTTAATCTGCAGCTGACCCACGCACTTAAGGTGGTTTTACACGGCCCATCCTGGGTCGTGTAAACGAGCGCCGATCAACGAGAAAGGATTGATAGCAAAATGTTATAAAAAATGACTTAGTCAGAAATTGATAAAGTTCCCCCATTTAATAAAAAAAAAAAAAGGTAGGCAGGAGTAGTAGGAGAATTGGAAGATAGAAGCTGACAAGAGATTATATCAGGGATTACACATATGGCTTTAAATTCAGCACAAAGACTCTCTCCATTCTATACCATACATAGGTTTTATTATTCCCCTGGAAAATTGACCTAAATGTGCCCAACAAGGCAGCGGTCCCCAACCTTTGTTGCACCAAGGACCACTTTCATGCAAGACAATTTTTCCACGGATCGGCGCACGCGGGGGGGCGGGGGGTGTTGGTTGGATCACACGCATCACAAAACACCCTGCAGACTGCAATTAGATGGAAATAAAGTAAAGTGGGAAACGTTTTTAGGGTGAGATCACACGTCGCGTAATTACTGCGGATTTTCCGCAGCGTCATTTGTTTTGCGAAATATCAGAAGCATAATACAGTAGCAGCAAAGTGGATGAGATGGAACAAATCTCATCCACATGCTGCGTAAATACTGAGCCGACAAATGCTCAGAAATTGTCATGCGGTGCAGTTTTATTTCGCAGCAAGTCAATTCTATTTACTGCTTATTTGTTGCGGGTTCAATGGGGAATTCAACGGGGAGGTGAAACCCACAACAAATAGCAGTTGTTGCGTTCATTAGGGCGAAATCGCATCGATTCCACCACAAAAAAACACAACTCAGAAAAAAACAATCTTATACTTACCCAGAAGTCTGTGTTTCTTCCTCCAGGCGGGCATGCTGGGAAGACGTTTCATCCCATGTGACCGCTGCAGCCAATCACAGGCTGTAGCAGTGGTCACATGGGATGAAACGTTATCCCAGGAGGCCGGCCTGGATGACGTCAGACGCCAATCACAGGCTGCAGCTGTCTCCTGGAATGAAATGTCATCCCAGGGGGCTGGCCAGCTAGCAGGCCGGCTAAATGCTGCAGTTTTCCGCAATGGACATTCCAGGCGAAAAACTGCACCACAGTTTGGTGCGGCTTTTCACGCGGTATTCCCTGCAGCCACCGTGGCGGATACCGCGGACCGGTATCAAATTATCCACGACCTGGTATTGGTCCGCGGCCCGGTGGTTGGGGACCACTGCACTAAGGGACTCAGGGTGCCTGAGATGTGGGGAGGAGGAATCGGACAATTTACATATATTATAGAAAAAGGCCCCTTATTGCAGTATAAACAATTTCTACCTATTTTTATAGGTTCTACCTATAGGACTAATTGGAAGACGGATTAAAAACAGAGTGGTGACTTTTAGCTCATTCAGAAGAGTTTGATCCTCGTCCGTGTGCTGTCCGTTTAAATAATTGACCGCACACGAACAAATGCATTTCAATGGAGCTATTCAGACATGCGTGAATTTTCACGCAACGGGTGTCCGTTGCGTGAAACTCAGTGCATATCCTTTATTGGTCCGTTTCTGCAGACGTTGTCAAATATTGAGGTCTATTGGTGCGTTAACAACACGGACAGCACACGGATGATATCCGTGTGCTGTGCGTGTTTCATGCATCAGTTGCTAAGAAATGCAGAGAAATAAAAAAAAATAGAAAAGGGAGTGCTTGCAGAGGATAATCACGGAGGTGAAAACGGATGGCACACGCAAAGCACACTGAGGGCACACGAACATGAAATGCAGGAAATACGGTCTGATTTTTGTGCACAGAAATCAGACATGCTCGTGTGAATGTCCCTAATTCTATGCTAGGAAGTGAATTGTGAAAAACTGAATAAGGAAAGAGGCTCCGGTAATTGAGATGAGGGTCAGATATTCAGATTTCTCCATCCTCAGAGAGAGGCTGTAAAAGATGTTGGGATAGATGGGCATCTCGGAATATGCCCCAGGAGGAGTATAATATAGTGACTGGGGGGTGCAGACGGTAGGGTAGTGGAGATTTTTATACATGATTTTTTTTTGTCTTTTTATGTGAAAGTATGGAGGGGTGTAGTTGTAGGGGGTGGGGGGTAATAAGTTGGGCAGTGTAATACACAACTATATAATGGGATTCCTCACGGTCTAGATGACAGATGGACTCCATATTTATTAGGTTTCTGTGATTGTGACACATAGCTGGTCATAGTTTTCTGACGTTGTATTAGAAGTATTCACTTATAGGGGGTTTTGTTAAATCAATAATAATATCAGAGGTAAGAACAAGGTGACCTGAATTAGACGTCTGATAGAGGTCTGTGCAATGCAGTTACCCCCAGCACTATCAGGATATGCTATAACTGGTATTATCCTCCTGCTAGAAGTTACCAATATGAATTTTGCTACTAATTATAATCTATCGTCTGAAACAAGTTGTGCAAAAGTTGTGTATTTATGTAATTGTATAGTACTGTATTCGGAGTAACCTTATTCAATGTCTGATATATTATGTATTCTATACTTATATGTGTTTGTTTTTTTTACGGAAAATAATAAAGATTTAAAAAAAAAAGAAAAAAAAAGAAAGGGTTAAAATAACTGTTACAGGAAATGTGGAAGACTTGTCCATAGCAACCAATCAGGTTGCTGCTTGCATTTTGAATCCTGCAGTCAGTTAGAAACCGCTGGTACCTGCCATATTTGGCTGATGGTGAATGCTGAAGAAGCAGTGGTTGTTTTCTTCCTACATTTATACAATAACTATTATTGATAATGTTCATGACAATTATCATCGGGAGCATTATTGTAACAATTGCTCTGGGCCAGGCGATAAAAGAAAGTCCAATAAGGGTCCTATGCTCAGACCCCTCAGACAGGGTCTACACACGGAAGGACAACGAGACACAGGTCAGTTGCATTTGGAAATCAGAGACTGAATTTACATTTGACCCAACTTCTACAGTGGATGTGAATGGCCCCCCACCAAATTGTGCCTGGCACAGAAATAGAGAAAAACTATTTGATACATTGGCCTGGTCTGGCACCATAAAAGTCTCCACCACTGTTGATGATACAGTCACTGTACATTGCATCACTCCCACCTGCTCTTTACCTACTTGTATTCACAAGAAAACCACCATTACGTTGTACAAACAAGATGTCAAGTTCTTCTTCAGTCCCCCATCCCCCATTCAGCAGTATGAACTTGTATATTTTGGTTGGTGTGCCAAGATGAAGAGCAGTGCCTGGAAATATGAATTTTCCAGCAGGCAAGGTGAGGCAGCGACTGTTATACCAAGCAATTACCACACAGAGATTGAAGACTCGGCTTACCCGGCAGGTCTACGTGACTACTGTTCTACCTACTACAACTACAAGGTCCATGTTAGATATAGCAAAGTGGGAAAATATGTGGCTACTCTTACTCTCCAAAATAACATGATGCCCGAGCTGGTTGTGTCTATAGAAGTTGAACGGGCTCTGCTGTATGTACTGAGGGCCACCTCTCCCCTACTTCCCCCTAACACTGAGGTAAAACTTTCTTGGATGTTTGAGCAATTGACAAATAAAGTGTCTGCCTTTCAGCTCACAGATGAAAATAGAATAGGGAATTGGGATGTGGCCTTCACCAAATCTGCAATTAACACCGTGTTTTGTTCATCACCTTTCAGTACTAGTGGACATGGATTTGCAGTTGCACATTTCTTAACCAATGGGAGCAAAATAGGAAAAGTCAATGGGGATTTTTTGTACACCAAAGGTGCTGTTGCCTTGACCGTCAACCTTAAATCTTCATTCTCTATAAAACTAAACCCTAGTATTAAAAAAAGCAACACCTACTACTTTAGTCAAACAAGTGGCCTGCACTTCTCATCTGAGAATAAAGAGGACATGAATGGCAGCGACCACTTTATATTCCTTCAACAGGAAAGTTTTGTATATTTGTTCCAGCTTAAGTTTGTAGATACAGAAAAATTCTCTCTCACAGTAGCCGTGTATTTAAACAGAAAAAGCCTTTTGTATAAGTCTTTAAATGATACGGGTCTGGAGGTTCACCTGTTCAGTAGTGGATCTTCATTACTGTATACATCCATATACATAGTTTGGTTTATACCATTTCAACATCCATCTTTACAGTGTGAATGGACCTTTATACTAGAACTATATGGGTCTAAAAAAAACTACCTGTTCAGAAATACAACATACACCTATACAGATAAGGTTTCCAATGCAGCATCATTCATACCAGGCATTGTCCTACCATTCAACCCCAGGTATTATGCAGGCTTTGTAGCCAAGGTGAACTTTACTAGAAGTGGAGTGAAGCCTGTCGTCCTAAAAGCTGTGTATGGCAGACATGACAGGAAAGTATTAGAGACCTCGGTATACTGCTACAAAGTCTTCTGTCAGATAGATGAATTCCACATAGAAAGACCTGCACATCCAGCAATTATAGTGTCAACAAGAGGAGCACGTCTTTCCATTTTTGTAGCCATACAAGTAAATTGCTCTGCCATGCACGGGGTAAATATCTTGTGGAGAATCTATAGCGTTTCCTCAGAATCTGACACACCAGTCTGGGATAACTATTTACAATTGCCACAAGTATTAGCAGTAAATCAAAACAATATTGAAATTCCAGAGTTTTCTTTAAATTATGGGTTTTATGTTTTTAACGTCTCCATTGACATTGCTACTGCTGATGATGATGAAGAGTCCTCACGTGCCAATACAGATTCTGTTGTTGTGGAGGTAAGGGAGAGTGACTTGATAGCTGTCATTTCAGGGGGCTCTTATAGGACTGTTGGTTTCAGTGAAAAGTGGACTCTTGACGGGCATTCTTCATATGACCCAGATTCACTAGATCCATTTGAAGGGCTGACATTTTCATGGTATTGCTCAAAAACTGCATCTGATTACCAGACTATGACTCTAAGTACAGGAGAAAGCTGTCAGTCAGAACAAATAAGCTTATTATGGGTGAACCCGAGTGCTGTCAGCCAGTCTGTGGAGCCTGAAACCTTACAAGGCAACAGACATTACCATTTTAGACTGTCTGTTAGTAAAGCAAACAGGACAGCCTATATTGATCAGACCGTTTTCATTGCTCCCGGGTCTCCACCTGCTGTCAGTGTTAAATGTATAGAGAATTGTCGGAGAATTTTAGTTCCAACTGAACGATTTTCTTTGTCAGGAAAATGCACTGATTGTAGTAAAACAAGCCGGCCCCAGTATGAATGGTCTATACGTCAGAGTTCAACAGAATTGAGCTTTGACTGGAAGGCAAAGACCACTACTGGAAGGTCTATTGCCTACATGTCCTTCATGGCTTCAGCATTTATAGATATTGCAGATATGTGGTATAGTCTTGATCTAACAGTTACGACTTGGACTGGTGCACCATCGGCTTATAAATACACATTTTATGTTAATTCCCCTCCAAAAGCTGGCAGCTGTAATATTGAGCCGTCTATTGGCATCGCTTTGCAGACTAAATTCATTGTTAGTTGTAAAGGATTCTCGGACAAAAATTTACCGTTACGTTATAAAGTTCTAACAGCTTTAGATAAAGTAAGTTACATAAGTTCATTGCAGCAAAACTCATTAGGTGTAATTATTTATGATGGCTATAACAGTTCCACGTCACCATTGTTGCTGCCAATCGGAGCCCCTGATAATTCCTATATTTTGACCGTATATGTTCAAGTGTCCGATGCTCTTTCTTCATACACACAAATAGCCCTAAGTGTAACTGTGGTCAATTCATATGAGGATCAGCCAGAAGAATCATCCATTGAAGAGCTTATTTCCCATGCCCATGACCCCACAATGAGATTTTTTCTTGACACTGGAGACTTTTTAAAAACAGGGCATTTTATATACATGATAGCCTCTGTTTTAAACAGTTTTAAGACCGACACCTTTGTACAAGCTTTGATGGATAAGAGAAGTGAATTGAGAGAAAGTCTTCTGAACATGTCATCTAGTATAATGATCACAAATATCATGGCTGTCAACCAAATAATCACAAGTATCAGCCAACTTACAGAAGAGGCCAAAGAAGTGAATACAAAATCTCAACACATTGCATTGACAAAGTTAAGAGAAGTTAGTGTCGCCTTAACCAAATATAGGAAAGGAATCATTGGTTCCGTAGAGAGTGAGAAGTTAAGCTCTGGTATACTAGAATCCCTGTCCAATGTTCTGAATGCCTCATTAATAAAGATGGACAGATTTGCAGCTGAAATACCTCTTCCATTTGTGGACGTGCTTAAGAACACTTTATCTGTACTGGAGACTGTGACAGATGCTGTATCATTTGGGAAAGTTCCTGGAGAATCGGAAACGTCCATGGTAACCAATAATTTTAGGATCACATTAAAAAGAGAAGAAAAATGGGATCTTTCTGGCTCACATAGAAAAACAGAGAATACGTTCCCATCTTTTTTCCTAAAATTACATGATAATGAATCGACTGTACCTGTTGATGCTATTGTAACATATGCGTTTTATGAATTCCTGGAGGATCCTCTGCCGTGGTTAAAAAATGGAAGAGATATTGATACGGTGATAACTGGGTTTTATATGGTAGCTCCAGATGATACAGGAAGGTTAATGAATTTACATCCTACTCAAGTTGATGTTATTATGAAAAGAAAGAATATACCTCCCGTTTTTGATATTTGGGTTTCACCAGATGTTCATAAAACAACAAGTGGAATATTTTGTTTTGAAGTTGACCAAACATCGGAGGCAGAGTGGTTTGTGCAGTTTTTTTATGCAGAAAGCATCATCTTTGATATTTCACTTCACATTGGGGATAATATCACAAATAACCCTGTTGCATTTTTCCGTATTCCTAATTCAGAAGAGCAAGCAAAAACAAGCGAAGACGAAAACATAAAGACTTGGAATTCCAAAATGATTCGCATTCCATTGGAATCTTTCCCTGAGATCTCGCTCATACACAATATTACAATTGAACTGACCACTACATTTGTTGTTTGGCGCAAAACAAAATTATTGCGCGCATCTATCTTTAATATTGCTTGCTTAGACTTTGAAGACATGGAAAATAATTGGAATGAAGGGAACTGTAAAGTAGGTCATTTTTCAAACAATACAGTGATACATTGCATTTGTGGGGGTTTGACAAAAGCACAAAGACGAAATGTGCCCTTTCTGAAAAAAAGACACACATTTCTATCAGCCAGAGTATTCGTTCTGCCTAATCCAATAGATTTAACGAAAGTTACTGTCCGATCTTTACAGTCAAACTTAGTGACATTGCTTTCTGTTCTTGTCATTTGCGTTACTTATCTGGGATTGTCTATGTGGGCGAGAAATAAAGATATAAGTGACCAGACAAACCGAGATGCAATAAGGTTACCAGCCAATAGCCCAGGCCATGAACATCGTTATAGTGTTACTATTTATACTGGCAGTGGCTTTGGATCTGGTACCACAGCAAAAGTGTATTTGGAAATTATGGGCACAGAGAGAAACCACCGTGTATTGTGTTTAACATTCCCTGGCCGTCAGTTATTCAGACGAGGAGGGATAGATACATTTATGTTTACTACTAGCTACCCCTTAGGAGACATATCTAAAATCCGAATATGGCATGATAATACTGGGAATTCTCCTGGCTGGTTCCTAAGCAGAGTTAAAATTGAAAAAATGTTTAGTGACCAAGAATGGTTTTTTGTGTGTCAGACCTGGCTTGACGCTGAAAGACATTATGGATTAATACATAGATCATTCTCTCCTATGAATACTCAACAGCCGCTAGAAAAATCAGAATATTTCTATATTATATTATCTTGCCGGCTCAGAGAAGAACATTTGTGTTTTTCCGTTTTCCTCACTAATTTGCCATTAACTTTGACCAGATTTCAGAGACTTTCGTGTAGTTTTGTGATTCTCATGTGCAGTCTGCTCATCAACATCATTTTTTTCAACGCAGAAAAAAGTGAAATCGATGAACCCGAAATCCAGGTTATTCGATCTTTTATGGTTGGACTTCAAAGCTCCACAGTTATGTTTTTTATAGAGTGGCTAGTAGATAAATTAATACCATTTTCTGCACTGACAAAAACATCTTTAGTAAGTGACACAGCAAACCAGGATTCTTCTGGAGATGGAACAACGGAAAATAGTTCAGAAAACATAGGAATGGAATCTCGTGTCTCCCCCATGGAATGTTTACCCACCAGGCAACGCATGTCACATAACAACTGTGTGCTCCCGGAAGACATAGCGAATCAAATAGATGTATTAGAGGATAGTGATACATGTACTGAAGAACACCCTGAGACACAGCAAGAAAATGTCATGCTAAAAACATGTTATAATGTGTGTAACCATCTGAAAGTAGCTTCATGTTTTCTTGTGGCTTGGGGGTCTAAGTATGTTGTGTGGGGATTACTTTTTAGCATGACCATTATATCAGCAGTACTCATTATATTGTATGGCTTGTCATATGGGTTTAATTTGTCAATGATGTGGCTGACCGCGTCTGTAACATGTTTTTTCCAAAACGGTTTTCTCCAAATTGCCAAAACTGTATTCTTCAGTTTAATTTCCTGCATTAGGCCAAAATATTGCAAAGACATCCCTTGGCCATGTAGACATATGTCAAAGAATAGTGTACTAGAAATTCAGAGGTGTTACAGTTAAGAAAAATGTTGCATTTCACATGTTTAGCACTTTGAAACATTTATCAAATAAAAAAACAAAACGCTAATAATTCTGAAAAATGCTCTAAATAAAAAAAGTTAGTTTATCACAGTCTGTGAATGGATTATTTTTACGTTTAATCGGCTGGAAACAAAATGTATTTCTGCCCAAGTATAAAAACATTGGCATGGGGTGGGTGTAGCCTGTATAACACCAGATTAGTTATCTCAGTGCTTTGGAACATGTGCTTTAATTCCAGAAGGTTTCGGCTAAAGCTGACTTTACACCTTAAATGGATATTCCCAGAATCTTCAATTATCACCGATCCACAGCATTGGGGATAATTGTCTGATCGCTGAGCGCCCCAGCCCTGGGACAACCAGCGATCTTAAGAACGGGAGTCCCGAACCCCCAGATCTTCCTCAATGCTCGACTGTAGGCATTGAATGGAACGGCTGTCCAGCGTGCGCTCTGTGGCTCTATTCAAAGTCCATGGGAATGACGGAAACAGCCGAGTAAAGCCCTTGGCTGTTTCCATCAGTCTCATAGACAGTGAATGGAGCGGTGAATGTACGCAGCACGACACAGTGATCTTTGGATGTTCGACCTGTATCGTGTGTAGCCCCAGCCCAATTGACAAAACTGATAGTATATAATGATTAAATGATGGGCATAAGGCCTCATTTACACGAGCGTAATATACGCGCGTGCGACGCGCGTGCTTTTCACGCATGTCGTACGCACCTATATTAGTCTATGGGGCAGTGTAGACGATGCGTGAATTTTGCACAGCGCGAGTGCGTTGCGTAAACCTCACGACATGTTCTATAATCGTGCGTTTTTCGCGCATCACGCACCCATTGAAGTCAATGGGTGCGTGAAAACCACGCATGCCGCACGGAAGCACTTCCGTGCGAACTGCGTGATTCGCGCAAGAGCTGTCAAAAGGATGAATGTAAACAGAAAAGCACCACGTGCTTTTCTGTTTACAAACATCCAAACGGAGTGTCAAATTAGAGATGAGCGCACCGAACTTCACCGGGTTCGGCCGAACTCGTTTTGACCGAACCCGGCAAAAAATGTTCGGGTACGCGACGGCAGGAGACAGTCACTGTCCACGGTGCTGAAAGAGTTAAACTGGTTCAGCACCATGGACAGTGACTTCCGATCACAATATACATGAACGTGTAAAAGAAAAGTTCTGACTTACCGATAAACCTCCCGGCTTCTTCCTCCAGTCCGACCTCCCGGGATGACAATTCAGTCCAAGTGACAGCTGCAGCCAATCACAGGCCAAGCACAGCCTGCAGCCAATCACAGGCTGCAGCGGTCTCATGGACTGCCGCGTCATCCTGTGAGGTGGGGCCGGATGACAAGAGAGGGACGCGTCACCAAGGCAACGGCCGGGAGACCGGACTGGAGGAAGCAGGAAGTTCATGGTAAGTATGAACGTCTTTTTTTGATTCACAGGTTGGTGTATATTTTGATCGGAACTCACTGTCGAGGGTGCTGAAAGAGTTACTGCCGATCAGTTAGCTCTTTCAGCACCTTGGACAGTGACGGGCGTCGACTAGCCTCATCTCTATGATGGCGGCTGCGCGAAAATCACGCAGCCACACATCATACACGGATGACACACGGAGCTGTCAAATGCCTTTTGTGCGCGCAAAACGCAGTGTTTTTTGCGCGCGCAAAACGCACACGCTCGTGTAAATCAGGCCTAAAAGACTGCTCATGGAGATACAAGCTTTAGGCTGCGTTCACACGTAGCATCCACAGCGCAGCTGATTGGCGGATGGCGAGCTTTTCGACAAAGTTATTATTTTGGTTTCAGGACTTTGTATGTGCAATTCAGCGTTCACTCAATAGTTTAAAATATTTCACTCATGTAAGTTTAATAGGTTGTGGATTGTGGATGGTGTCGTGGTTTGACAGCAAAACAGCAATTTTACCTGAAAAACCGCGCTGCCATTAACAGTCATTAAAAAAAGTGCCATTTTTGTGGTTTAATCGCATGTGGGCGCAATTTATTGGTCACATCACCGTGCTGTGGCCGCTATGTGTGAACTCAGCCTAAGGAGCTTATCTGAGTGAAATAACTTTACCCATCTAACCATTGAGTGAATACTGAATTACACATACAAAATCCTAAAGCGAAAAAAACCTTGCTGAAAAACATGCTGGCCTGCCCCACTTTTTCAATGGAAGTGATTGTTTGTTTTTATTGATATCATTTTTCAATATAAACCCCTTCCCTTGAAAACAGCTCCATATTTTCAGACGTTTTTGAGTTTGCGTGTGAACATACCCTAAAGGGACAGTGTCATGATTTTTTTATTATTATTAATTTATGTGTTTTTATTTAATAAAATATTATATTGACATTATTTATTTTTTCACATAAAAATTTTTTTTATTAACACATACACAGATGGAATACGGCAGCTAGAGTGTATACGGCTCTCGTTCATTGTATCCTCTGCTTCTGCTATGTCACTCTGTACTGCGCAGGCACAGTTCAGAGCGACCCAGCATAGAAGCTGGTTTGTAGTTGGAAAGCCGGCGCCATTAGGAAGACCGGCAGCACTGCAGGTAAGGTGTTTGTCCATGTCTGTCTCTAGCGGACCCCCTGCCACACCCCCCCCCCTCGTGGCCACCCCCGCACACCTGCTGTAACTGTGTGTGTGTGTGTGTGTGTGTGTGTATAGCAGAGCTGTATGTGTGTGTGTGTACAAGAGCTGTGTGCTGTGTGTGTGTGTAGCAGAACTGTGTGTGTAGCAAAGGCTGTGTGTGTGTATGAGAGCTGTGTGTGTAGCAGAGCTGTGTGTGTAGCAGAACTGTGTGTGTGTAGCAGAGATATGTGTGTGTGTGTGTGTGTGTGTGTGTGTGTGTGTGTAGCAGAGCTGTGTGTATAGCAGAGCTGTGTGTGTGCGTAGTGTGCGCAGAAGAACTGTGTCCTATTTTTGTGCAACGGAGTATGCAAGGGCACCGCTGATCCTTCATAGCCGCTTATCAGGTGCTTTGAAGAATCAGCGACAAGCACCCCCCACCACACTCACACACACAAATCCCGCCAAACATGCAGCTGTGCCACACACAACCCCCCCACACTGATCTTTTTTATGCAAAATTATATTTTAAAACGCTTTCATAAAGAAGTAACGGCTCGTTTTCCCATTGATGTAAATGGGAAGCTTAATCAAGCATTTGCCACCTTGTTTGCGTGTTTTTTGACGCATTTTGTGTGTGCATTTTGGCGAATAATTAGGACTCCCATTGACTATGGGAACATTTGGCGTGTTTTACGTGCATAGTAATTGACTCGACACTTCTATATTTACACAGCGCGTTTTTTAAAAACACGTGTCTAAAAAAGCGGGTTGTATATACTAACAGCGCACTTTACCAATTATGTAAATGATAAGTGCAATCAAGCGTTTTTTGATGCAGTCTTTGGTACGTAAAATGCACCAAAAAATCACTCCAAATACACGCCATGTGAACCTGTCAATTGAAAAGTCATTCACTTCACTTTCATCATTTTTAGGGTATGTGCACGCGTAGTGTTTTCAGACACTTTTCGGGCAGTAAACGTCTCAAAAAACGGCTGAAAAATCAGAAGCTGAACGCCCACAAACATCTGCCCATTGATTTCAATGGGAAATATGGCGTTGTGTTCCAACGGGGCATTTTTTTACGCCTTATTTTCAAAAAACGGCACGTAAAAAGACGCCCCACGAAAAAGAGGTGCATGTCACTTCTTGAGCTGTTTTTGAAGCAGTTCTTCATTGACTCTATACAAAAACAGCTCCAAAAACGGCCGTAAAAAAACGCAGTGAAAAAAGCAAGTTTGATTAATAAACACCTGAAAATCAAGAGCTTTTTTCCCTTGAAAACAGCTCCGTATTTTTAGACGTTTTTTATTAAGCGTGTGAACATACCCTTAGCCTTTTGGTGTGTCCTATAGCGTCTACCAGCTGCATTGTACAATCACTCCCAAAATGGGAGCCGGACAATGCTTAGCAATTTGAAGACACCTTTTCCTGGCTTGTAGACAAAAATATGGAGGGGGGTGAGATTCCCTTACACATTTACAGCAGCTGTGAGTCAGCTTGCTTTACCTTATTCACCTTGCTGTAATTCTGGGAAGTACTCCCTCTGGTGGCCAGACATCCACCTGTAATGGCAGGAACCGGAGCAAGCTCCGATCCCTGCCATTAACCCCTTAGATGCAGCGATCGCTGCATCCTTGTGGTTGGCGGCAGATCGGCAGCCCTGCCCTGCAATCGCAGGGCCGCCGACTGCTGCTATGGCAACAGGAAGCCTAACGATGGTCTCCTGCTCTGCTATTATGTAAGCCGATTAGGCCCCGCCCGGAGGCAAAGCTTAATCGATTTGCTGTTAGTGAATGACTGACAGATCTGATACATTGCACTACATAGGTAGAGCAATGTATTAGAAAAAAAAAATCAGACAGTTGGACCTTCAGGTCCCCTAGTGGAACTTAAAAAAAGTGTCAAAAAAGTTTCAAGTAATAAAATAAAATACAATCGTCCTTTTCCCTTATCAAGGCCTTTATTATTATTTTTAAATTAATAAACCACACATATTTGGTATCGCCGCGACCGTAACAACCTGAACTATAAAAATATTATGTTATTTATTCCACGTGGTAAAAAACCCATAAAATCTATACCAGAATTTCTGTTTTCTGGTCACTTTGACCTACAAATATTGGAATAAAAAGTGATCAAAAAGTCGCATGTACCCAAAAATGATACCTATAAAAATTATAGCTCGTCTTGCAATGAAAAAAGCCCTCATACAGCTCCATCGACAAACAAATGAAAAAGTTATGGTTCTCACAACTTGGCGACAGAAAAAATACATTATTTTTACAAAAGTAATTTTATTGTGCAAAAATTTGTAAAACATAAAAAAGTCTATAAATTTGGTTTCGCCGGAATCGTACTGACCCGCAGAATAAAGTTAACATGTAATTTATAATGCATGGTGAACGCTGTATAAAAAAAACCCTAAACAAACTATGCCAGAATTGCGGTTTTTGGTCACCTTGCCTCACAAAAAAATTTGATAAAATATTATCAAAAAGTCGCATGTACCCCAAAATGGTACCAATACAAACTACAGCTTGTCCCACAAAAAACAGCCCTCATACCACTGCGTCTATCAAAAAATAAAATTAGTCAAGGCTCCAATAAGTCCGGAAATAAAATATATGCAGTTGTGCAAGCCCGAGGGGAACATTTCTTCGATTTTAAGAGGCAAAGAATCAAGGGCCTAAAATTAGGGAGCCAGGAAGGGGAAGGCCCAAACATATCTGCTGGGGTGCCCGTATTATACCAGGACAACACTTCCCAGCAAAATTCCCCAAACTGCAAAGGTGCCGAGTGTGGACCAAAAGGGGGATAAGGAAGGACATATATCAGTGCGACACCGGCCTGTGCAGAAAGGATTGTGTCACAGCATAACACACATCTATGGATTATTTTATTGTTTTTTTTTTTACCCCATTATTATACCACCTGACTATGCCCCTGATGTACTTTGCCCAGCTCACATATGCCCAACTGTGAAATTAATCCCCATCACTCTTGAGTTCCTTTTCTCCATAACAGAATTTGTCCAGGATTCATTCATATTTACAAAAATGACCGATCGGGAGAGATTGCACATACAATGGTTTGATGTACAGAAATCTAAAATGGCTGTGGACGGAGCCTTTATTTATAGGTTCATGCTTTCACTTAAGACACAACCAATCAGATGATGCCAAGTACATATAGGTATACACCCAACAATACTTCCATATAAGGTAATGACTTTATTCCTGGTACTCATCTGTTTGGAATGCCAGATGATGTAATCTTTACCCTATCTTAGGGGATAGGGAATGCATTCATTTAAGAGAAGATTAAAAACATATCTAATACACATCTAATACATATCTCAAACAATATAATGCAGTCATTTTGTATTGATAATATTAATACAAAATAAATCTAACAGGTATTAGATTTATTACTGACAGTTCCCCTCTTTTTGACAAAATACTGCATCCAACTATTCTATCCCTATGGGAACCGATATCCTCTGAAGGTGAAAACTCGGATCCTCCTATCCCTTCCTAACCTAGTATGGTGTCCATTAGATTGGGGAATCTACCTATCATGAGTTACAGCTGAAACTGTGGTATTGTAATGACGGGGTATTGAGACAGACAGGTGAGCCCTAATCTACACGCCACTCAGTCCCTGCCTACTTGCATGGCCCGTCCTAGGCGACGGCGTACAACTGAGCGACAGTCCCTACGCTCAATATGTGTACGACAGACAAACAGACAAGGGCACACAGAAGCTAAGGGAAATGGGGCAGTTGCCCATGGCAACACCGTGAGCAACAGGAGTAGTGAACAAGCCGAGTCAAACCAGGAAACGTAGAGCAGGAGCGTAGTCAGTAAAGCCAGGGTCAAAATGAAGCAAGCTCAATAATAATAGCAGGAGCAGCAGAGCCAGGAAACAGGAAAGAATCACAGGCAAAGACAAGCAGGAAATGCAGGTATAAATAGACCGAGGGCGGGAGCTAGAATCGTCTGGCCTTGCTGTGATAGGTTCTCCCACTCCTGAGCCTACCAGCCTGAGTGGTAGCAGATCGAGTCACTCTATCAGACCTAGGAGCAGGTGCAGACTGATTACCCACGGGTGTCGACACAGAAGCTGTGTCTGGCAGATCCTTTACAGGTATATCACGGATTACACGGGTAGCCACATAAACAGTGGGATCATCAAACTTGCCTTGAGATCCTTTCCCACAGATCATCTATAAATCATTTACCTAAGAGTGGGGTGTTCCTGGCCACACAAATCTATTCCTAATTATATGATTCTTTCCTAACACCACCACGATGGACACATATGTCGACCTGAGAGGGGTTTCATCCATCACAGTAGGCGCATATCCATCCATCATCCTTAATGAATTGAGGCGTGGGAACTGTTACTGGAAGCAGGGATGTAGAAGTTATTTTATGTCCCAATGTTTCTCCTTTTTCTACACATAGAACTTTAATCTGCGTTGGGTTTTTATAACTAATTATAGCTATTATCCTGCTCTATATCATACGTGACTTGCAACAGACCAGAGGGTTCTATATAATGGCAGCAGGCAGGGCCTACTATCTGACACATACCTCCTTGGGATGGTATGAGATAGTCCAGAACTACAGCATGCTGGATAGTTACTAAGATAAGCTAACTGGTAAATGTGCTAGTTATATTTAAAGCATCAAAAACATATTCTGTAATATTGTCAAATAAGTCAGCAAGCTTTTCAATATTATGTGCATTTCTTACAGATAGCCCTACTAGTATGAGTGATAGGCCTAACTTTTCTTGCCAGGGAACATATACTAGGGATTTAGCCTTACTCGGGTTAGCTTCCCTCTTGAACAACATATGGTTTGATATGTTACTGTAAGGATAATCATTATCTTCCCATACCCATGTGGCTGACTGGAGTCTAGCTAATGTACAGGTTCCTTCTGCTCCCATAGGTATCCATTTATATGCATTATTACCACACTATATAGATATCATCCGGAAGCTTAAAGGCGCCACTCCTATGATGTACCATCATATCTGCTAATTCCACAAGTCTTAGTGAATTATGGAAAAGGCACCAGGGTTCACTAGTCTTGTTACCCATGGGGCTATGATATCTTTCCTGTCTGTATATGGAAGGATCACTTTGATTAGAATTATCCCCAAGATCAGGAATAGCTCCCCTTTGGGTACAGGTGGTATTTTCTCTTTTCGTAAAATTTGATGCCCATCCACAAGCTTAATCGTGCACATACCAACCTAAACAGTCATTTGAATGTGGCATGTGACAGCCTAGATAATCTGAGGCCTTCTAAAAGCTAATTTTCAATTTACTACTAGTAGTATCTCCCAGCTTAAGTGCCATCATATTGACCCCTTTCCAATTTCCTGGGATTCCTTATCTGTAGTCCATCATCCACGGATGCACTCTTTTAGTAATGTTGACCACCCATCAAGGGTCAAAAACATGCCCTACTATTGTATGAGGGACGCTGACATTCGTCCACATATGGTAATCGTACAATGTCAAGTTCCAACCATCGGACACAAGTTAGTCATTTTTTACGACAGTCTGATGATATTTGATAATCTTGTCTCAATTCTCCTTTGGGATTTAAGGATGTAATACATTGGAGTAAAAGATAGGTTACAATGATGAAGCCTCGGGGTTCAGAACCTTCTTGCAGTGACCGGTAAATATCCAGGAAGCTTTCTCTTCAAGTTTTACCGAAGTGGAAATGGTCAGCTGGCTTGATACGGTTCGTTACATCCGGGCTCAAGAGTTATCCAGACGTGTGTCTTTATCATTATCCAATCTCTGGGCTTAACATAATGAGACCCTGCAAGGAAATCTGGATCTGGAAGGGAACCATAAACACGATAATACAAAGAAATTCTATTTTTATTCAGTGCTCCCACAAATGCAGTAAGATCTTTCTGTTTGGAGTGACTCTGACTGAGTGTAACGCTATTAGAAGGCATTCTGTCCATGTTTTTCCTGTCTCAGACATTGCCTTTTGAATTTTTAACTTCAGTGTACCAATTCATTCTTTCTACCGCCCCACTACGCTGGGGGTGATGGGGTTTATGGAACGTGTGTTCAATGTTTAATGCTGACATTACTTCTCTAAATATTTCCCCTGTGAAATGTGTAGCTGGATAATTTTCTATGGTTTCTGCAACACCAGACCTACATATCACTTCATTACGCAGCTTCTTAGCCGTTTTTTTGCATTGGCTGTTGCCACAGATCATGCTTCAGGCCATCCTGAAAAGATATCAACACAGACAAGGACATATTCATACCTACCAACCTTGTGTAGCTGTATGTAATCAATCTGCAGTCGCTGCAATGGGTACAATGGCCTTGCGGTATGCTACTCGGGGGCTTTTACTGTTCTCCCTGTGTTATGGCCGGCACAGAGAAGACATGTCTGCACATATCGGGTAGCAGTGTTGTTGTACCCAGGGACAACCCAGAACCTGGAAACCAAACTTACCATTGCATCCATGTGTTGGTTCATCTGTCATCATAGGGTATTGGACCAAAGGCCGGCTTCTGAGGTTCCCCATACACTGGACACTGGGATACGCCCCCTAACGCCTCTTGGCCGCTTGCACCGCCTCCTTTACAGGAGACGGCGTCCGGCGCCATCTTGGCCACATTGAGTTGAACCGACACCATTTTATTCTGCCCGCTTTCCCGCTCCGACTCCACTGTAGAGGCCGAAGCTGGGGGATTTGCGGGGCTTGCGTCCCGAACGGAGCTCTCACCTGGTCCGGAACGCAAGGAAGACAGGTAGGAATACTTATAGGATACCCCACCTGTCTTCTTCCGTCTTATCTTCCATAGCTTTTTCTTTTGCACTTTGTCCTCCTCCGGTGGCAACTGAGCTCCAAAACAAATGTTCTGGAGGGACACTGGGGACTCCTGCAGCCGTATTTGCGTGAGCAACCCCCGGGGGCTGCTCACTGCCCGATTCAAAGTTTTGTACACCTTGGCTGCAGGAAAGTTCCCCACTTGCCCCTCCATTACTGCCTTCCCAGGGGGCCTCCGAGCCCATCTTCGTCTCCTCCCGGATTGGCATCCTCTCCACCTCCAGACTCTCCTCCACTTCTGCGGCCTCCACTTCTGCGGCCTCTGTAATCCTGGCTTCCTTTTCTGCAGCCTCCAATGCCTCTGCACTTTTAGCAGCCTCTTCATTTTTCCTTTCTTCCCCTTTGTAGGGGGTTTGGTTACATTGCGTGGGGGATGCCATCAGGGAAAACCTCTCGTCATTCTCCAGCTTCTCCCCGAAGGCTCCCCCACCGGCCACGATCTCCAATCTCCTTTCCTCCACCGCCTTCACTTCCTCCAGAATTTGTTTTACCTGGAAACTATACCGGGACCTCTTGGCGCCTGTTGTTTTCGCGGCTCGTCCCCTGGCGACTGCCAGATCTTCCCGTAGCTGCCGCAGGGACTTACTGAGGTCCCGGTATTCTTCCAGTCGGGCAGCTAGGCGGGGGCTGAAGGTTTCTACCGACTTCCCCGACCGCAGTAGCCCCCACTCCTCGACCGTACTCTGGTCCCTGGGTCGGGTATCTTGCCTTGCTGGGCCTTCTCCTGGGCCTTCTCCTGGGCCTCCACCTGGGCGTACTTACATCTCCTCCTCCACGTCTCTCCTCTCGACACCTTCCAGAGCCCCAGCATCAGGGGGGGCCACACAGATCTTTCCACGGGATGACCTTCACACCCCTGATGCTGGCTGCATCTTCCCAACAGGTTGGGAAGACCCTCTACCCCCCGCCTGCATGCTCAAGGGGGTAGAGGTCTGAGGCTCCATGTATGAATGGAGCCTCCTTCACAGACGTTTCCTTAGCCCAGGCAGGTGATATGAACCTGGGCTGGTGAAAAAAGGAAACTCCCTCCATCCTGGGTGTGGTCCTCACAAATCAGACACAGCAGCAGCACTCAGACACAACCTCCCTCCTCATTAGTCACTGCTGGTACTCTTTTAATAAAAAATATAAAACATTACAAAATATACAATATTTGCAAAACACAACAAAAAAAATGTATGTACATTTCTGTACATCAAAATTAATTTACCCAGCCTGACCATTCTTACATACATCCCCATGCATACATAACTATAATCCCATACTCATTCATACACACACCTATACCCCCCAACCCCAAGGAAACATAACTATAACACTATATACAGCATACTTATTATAACATACTCTTATAACCTTGTGCCAACCAATGGCCCCCTAAAAACCAAAATCACCACATATATAAAACAAAATGAATAATAATCACACTAATAATAGAAATAACAAAATAATAATAATAAACTCTAAAAAATAAAAAATTACCATCCCATGGTGCACTTACTTCAGTGCATTATGTAAATGAAAAAAAAGTACAAAACCCTCAAAAAATAATGATTTTTTTTTTTAAATGATTTTTTATTTTAGATTTTTTTTTTTTTTTTTTATTTAATTTAACTTATCCACATTCATGCCTAACCTTATACGTACTAACTTTTTCATCACCACCCATCACCTCCCCTGACCAGCATCACGCCTCATGTCCTCCCATGTCCGCATAGTTCGGATGCTGGCCCCCAACACCCAACACACCGACCCAGCCCGATCCAACGTCACATCTCCTCTTCACATCCACGTAGTCCAGAATCAGGCTGGGCACACCCCCAGGCCCCCCACCTATGTACTGCCCATCTTACCTCAACATTCACACAAACCCATGCATACACCTATACACCATTCAAATCATAACAGACACATAACTATAACCAAATAGCATACTATATACATAAACCCGAAAACCTAAGTTTGGCCGCTTGTAAACCCTTTTTCTGTCTCCAAAAGCTCAAAACAAACACCTACTTGTGCTTACTCAGCCCATCAACAGAGGGGAAGGAGAGGAAAGCCCCCCTAGAGCACCAGCCCAGAGGCCAAAGCCACCCCCAACCACCACCCCGGTCCCTATCGCTAAACCTATCCAGCTTCCCTATCTCTATCCCTTATTACTTTATAAACTAATCTGTCCCTCCGGCTGTCCCTCATTCTGTCCCTATCACTATTTCACGGTGTCATGGCCAGGTGTAGACCCCTACCCCCAGTCTAATACCCAGGGGCACCCCCTCCCCTCCCCCTAAAGGTTGGTTCGACCTAAGGCACCTAAAATTAAAGCCCCTCCAAAGTCGAGAGGCCTTGGATGCACCCAGTCTCTCAACCTCCAGAGACCGGACCTTCACCAGGTCACCCATGATATTCCTACACACCTCGTCCTCCAGGAGGATTTTAAACTGAGTCGACACGAAACACAAAAATACCTGATCACTAAACTAACTAAAAAATAAGTGCAATGATCCCTTCCACCCAGTTCTCCGAATGCCCCATTGGCCCAACCAGCGTAAGGAGAGGTTAGTCAGACCGGGCCAACCGATGGAAGCTCCCACCCGTTTGTAAACCTCTTCATTGAAGGGACACCGAAGCAAGAAATGGTCCATGCTTTCCAGCGTGTCACCGCACTCCTCCCGAGGACAACCTCTTTCATCTGAGTTTCTATACTTCAGATTGCCCCTTACATACAGCCTCCATGGAAGCAGCGCCAAGCCAGATCCTAAAACTTCTGGGGAATCCTCACAGAGTTTAAAAGTTTTAATCCCACCACGAGGTCTCTACTTGGGCAGTTCCTGAGCGCCAGGGGCTTCTGAAAGCAGGTCAACAAGACCTTTCTGTCAAGAAATTTTCTCGACATGGTCTTGATCTCCCTCGCCTCCAGACCCCACCGACGAACAACCTTCAGAACCGGGGCAGCATGAGTCGGGAGGTGCCCATGGGGTGCACGCAGGTCTTTCGCTTGGCCTCCTGTCTCCCATTCCTGGAAGGTAGGCCGAAACCATCCCCTGCAGGAGGATATCCACAGAGAAGCCCTTTCTCTTTCAAAGAGGTTCGCCAAATTGATTTTAACCCCTTCCCGCATTTTCATGTACAGTTACGTGATGGGAGATGGTGTTTTCATGCAATACCACGTAATTGTACGTGAAGGAGATGGAGCTGGCTCAGGAGCTGAGCCAGCGACATAACGACCGTGTGACAGCTGTATGTTAAAGCTGGCACCCTAAGGTATCGGCCAGGACTGGAGCTAGCCTACGATCCAACCGATTAACCCCTCACATGCTGCGTTCAATAGAGATCGCAGCATGTGAGGAGTTTATAGCCACCGGCACCCCAGCAACATGATCGCTGGGTTGCCGGTGGCTGCAAAGGCGATCGGAGGCCCAATACCTCCCGGTCTGCCAGCAACGAAATCCTCCTATGACCCGTCGTCGGCGGGGCCCAAAAGGCTTCCGGTACCATCGGCAAGATGGCACCGGCTCAGCTTCCGGCTCACAAGCTGAGCCAGCGTCATCAGCAGTGGGTGTCCGCTGTATGTTACAGCGGACATCCCACTGTAAAGGCAGGAAACGGAGCTAGCTCTGATTTCTGTCATTAACCCCTTCAATGCAGCGATCCAATGCAATCGCTGCATCAAAGTGGTTTGTATGAAATCGGCAGCCTGCCAAGCGATGGCAAGGCTGGCGACTGTTACTATGGCAACAGTATGCTTAACAATGGCTTCCTATCTGTCATTACGGAAGCCGATTAGGCCCCGCCCAGTTCTAAAAAATTGCACTACATAGGTAGTGCCAATGTATTAGAACATCAAACAAACAGTTGGAGCTTCAAGTCCCCTAGTGGGACTAAAGAAAAGTGTAAAAAAAAAGTGCAAAAAAAGAAAAAATAAAAGTTGCCAAAAATACAATAAGGCTGGGTTCACACGACCTATTTTCAGGCGTAAACGAGGCGATTTACACCTGAAAATAGGGCAACAATACGTCGGCAAACATCTGCCCATTCATTTGAATGGGTTTGCCGAAGTACTGTGCCGACGACCTGTCATTTACGCGTCGTCGTTTGACAGCTGTCAAACGACGACGCGTAAATTGACTGCCTCGGCAAAGAAGTGCAGGACTCTTCTTTGCAACGAAATTTGAGCCGTTGTTGATTGAAGTCAATGAAGAGCAGCTCAAGATTACGGGCGTCAAAGACGCTTCGCAATAATGCGAGGAGGAGCTTTTACGTCTGAAACGACACAGCTGTTTTCTCCTGAAAACAGTCTGTCTTTTCAGACGTAAAAGCCAGTTCTCGTTTGCACATACCCTTAAAGTTTCAAGCAATAACATAAAACGCAATCGCCCTTTTTCCCTTATCAAGTCTTTTATTATTGAAAAAAATAATAAAGACATACATATTTGGTATCGCTGCGATCGTAACGATCTGAGCTATAAATATATTATGTTATTTATTCCGCACAGTGAACGCCGTAAAAAAAAAAAAAAACTAAAAGATACTAAAAGATACTGACATACTTGCTATTTTTTGGTCACTTTTCTTCCAAAACTTTAAATAAAAAGTGATCAAAAAGTTGCATGTACCCAAAAATGGTACCTATAAAAACTATAATTCTTCTCGCAAAAAACAAGCCCTCAGCTCCTGCGATGAAAAAATTAAAAAGCTGTGGCTCTCACAACTTGGCGACAAAAAAAATCCATTCTCTTTACAAAAGTTATTTTATTGTGCACAAAGTTGTAAAACATAAAAAAGTGCTTGACTAGCCTAAGTAGAGTCATGTGCTGATTAACCATTTTACCTTTATTCCCCTTTTTTCGCCCCCTTCCCAATAAAGATACGTGACAACCGAGGTTGGATGTGAAATGGCCACAGCAGCCGTTTATTTATTTAACATTGATTAAATGCAATTTAATCCGAAACATTCAAATAACTCTTTTAGGAATTCGACCAGAGAATTCCTACTATAATTCACATGACTCAACATGGGTCAATTAACACTAAACAGAGCAGGGGAAGTCCTTGAAGCCATTTTTCCGATTTCCTTTAAATTAGCCATCTGCAAACCACCACCAACTATTTACCTCCAGCTGTAAACCAGCTCGGAAGCACCGCTCACCCCTGTAGATGGCTCCAACCACCAGAAGACCACTTCAAAGGGATAACACCCTATGAAGTCTTCAAATGATCTACCATTTTTTGGGGGACGCATACCCCCGTTGCGACCCCCCCAACATTTTGTACTGACCAACCTCAAGGCTCCCCCCGCCAGCTGCCATGACACCCGGACCTGCTTAAAAGAAATAAAACAAAACACAAGTTACATAAGCATACATCAAAAGCACAAGAAACAGATAAACCCACACCCCAATCCCATAAATGGAACCTAATTCAGGGCGGGTGGGTGGAAGCTAAGTTTTTTGCTTGTTTCTCCTCCCGCTTCTTCCGGCTCAATGCCGAAAACAGCGGGAGGAACAGTTACCACACCCTGGCTCCTCCCATCTCTCCCTCCTCCCTCACCTAACCTGTCCTTCCTATTGGCTGAACCCTCCCTCCTACGGCAGTCATGGAGGCTTCCCGTTAAGCCCTCCGTGCTGCCGTCCAGCCTCTGCTATAAATTAGGTATCGCCAGAATCGGACTGACCCACAGAATAAAGGTAACATGTAATTGATAACGCCTGGTGAACGCTGTATAAAAAAAAAACTAAAAAACTATGCCAGAATTGCTGTTTTTTGGTCACCGTGCCTCCCAAAAAATAAAGGATAACAAGTGATCAAAAAGTCGCATGTACCCCAAAATGGTACCAATAAAAGCTCGTCCCGCAAAAAAAAAAACGCCTTCATACCACTACGTCTATGAAAAAATAAAATTAGTTAAGGCTCCAATAAGTCAGGAAAGAAAAAATATGCAGTTGTGCCGACCCGAGGGGAACATTTCTTCTGTTTCAAGTGGCGAATTATCAAGGCCCCTAAAATAAGGGAACCAGGAAGGGGAGAGCCCAAGCATATCTGCTTGAAGCGAGGGTGCCCGTATTATACCAGGACAACACTTTCCCGGCAAAATTCCTCAAACTGCAAAGATGCCGAGTGTGGACCAAAAGGGGAATAAGTAAGGACCATTTATTAGTGAGACACCGGCCTGTGCAGAAAGGATTGTGTCACAGCGTAACACACATCTATGGATTATTTTATTGTTTTTTTTACCCCATTATTATACCACCTGACTATGCCCCTTATATACTCCGCCCAGCTTACATGTACCCCCTACATTATAAACGGAAACACCAGTAAAAGTACAAACAAAACTACTGCCAAGCAAAATCCATGCTCCAAAAGCCAAATGGTGATCCTTCCCCTCTGAACCCTACAGCATGCCCAAACAGCATTTTACTTCCACATATATGGCAGCGCCATACCCGGTAAAACCCTTTTAACAATTTTTTGGGTGTGTGTCTCCAGTGGCACAAGATGGGCACGACATATTTGGCACTGAAATAGCACATCTAGGGAAAAATTTTAATTTTACTTTGCATCATTTGCAGCGCAATCATTTATGGAAAAGACCTGTGGGGTGAAAATGCTCACTACACCCCTTAATAAATGCCTTGTGGGGTGCAGTTTTCAAAATGGCGTCACTTCTCAGGGGTTCCTTTTATTATTTCACATCAGAGCCACTGCAATTGTGAACCAATACTCTGTGAATCACCGAATTAGGCCTCAATTTTGCATGGTACTCTTTCACTCCTGAGCCCTGTCAAATGTTGAGGAAAAAGATTAGGGTCACATGTAGGGTGTTTCTAAAACCGGGAAACACAGCATATTAACCCCTCCCCGCCGCAGCCCTTTTTTCAGATTTTCATTTTCGTTTTTTCCGTCGATATAGTCCTATGAGGGCTTGATTTTTGCGGGACGAGTTGTAGGTTTCCGTTGCATCATTTATTGTGCTATATAATGAAGTAGAAAATGGGAAAAAAAGTTATTTGTGGGGTAGAAAATGAAAAAAACAGCGATTCCTCCATGGTTTTTTGTGCGTAGTTTTTTTGACGGAATTCACTGTGCAATTAAAACAACATGTTAACTTTATTTTTTGGGTCAATACGATTACGGCGATACCAAATATATATAGTTTTTTCTATATTTTACTACTTTTACAAGTAAAAACCTAAGTGTAAAAAATAAAATGTATTTTGTGTCGCCAAATTCCGAGAGCCGTAACTTTTTTATTTTTCCGTCGATTAAGTGGTATGAGGGCTTATTTTTTGCGGGATAAGCTGTAGTTTTTAATAATACCATTTTGGTGTACATGCAACGTTTTGATCACGTTTTATTTCATTTTTTGTGGGAGATTAGTTGACCAAAAAAATAGAGGCTCTGGCGTTCACCGTGCGGGTTAAATAATGATATATTGTAATAGTTCAGACTTTTACGGACGCGGCGATACCAATTAAGTTTTTTTTTTTTTTTACTATGCTCTAGGGCAAGGGCGTAGCTAGGGGGGGCAGGCGGGGCATGTGCCCCAGATGCAACTACAACGGAAGGAAGGGGGGGCGCCGACCAGGGGAGTGGAGGCATGTGCCCTCCGGGCCGATACCCCCATAGACATTTAGTGCCATGGGCAGCACATGGGACAGGAGTGGGAGCTGTGTAATGTATGCACGATGTTCTCCTGCACAGGCAGAGCGTGTGTGTGTGTGCTCCGGGCAGCTGCATTATACGTCACATGTGACGTCATATAATGCAGCCGGCCATACACTCTGCCTGTGAGGAGAACAGAACACCATTGAAGTGTTCAGCTCCAGCTAGCAGACAGACAAGCAGGGAGGATGGAGGAAGAGAGGGATGGGGAGGAGCAGTCTTATCCACAGCTATTCTCCTGCCTGCAACGTGTGACCCCTCATAACATGAAGATCCCACTACGGAGCTCCGAACTGATAAGTACAGCTGTGTATGTGCAAGTAGGGGGAGGTGTGTGTGGAGGTGTGTGTGGAGGTGTGAGTAGAGGTGTGTGTGTGTGTGTGTGTGTGTGTGTGTGTGTGTGTGTGGAGGTGTGTGTGTATGTCTGTGTGTAGGTGTGTGTGTGGAGGTGTGCGTGTGTGTGTGTGCGTATGTGTGTGTGTAGGTATGTGTGGGGAGGTGTGTGTGTGTGTGTGGAGGTGTGTGCGTGCGTGTGTCTGTGTGTGTGTGTGTGTGGAGGTGTGTATAATTGTGTGTGTGTGTGGAGGTGTGTGTGTCGCGCGCGTGTGTGTGTATGTGTGTGTGTGCGTGTGCGTGTGGAGGTGTGTGTGTGTGTGTGTGTGTGTGTGGAGGTGTGTGTGTGAGTGAAGGTGTGTGTTTGTGGGGAGGTGTGTGTGTGGAGTTGTGTGCTTGTGGAGGTGTGTGTGTGTGTGTGTGTGTGTGTGTGTGTGTGTGTGGAGGTGTGTGGAGGTGTGTGGAGGTGTGTGGAGGTGTGCATGTGTGTTTGTGTGTGGAGGTGTGTGTGTGGAAGTGTGTGTGTGGAGTTGTGTGTGTGTGTGTGGGTGGAGGTGTATCTGTGGTGGAGGTGTGTGTGTCTGTGGAGGTGTGTTTGTGCGTGTCGAGGTGTGTGTGGAGGTGAGTGTGTGTGTGTGTGTGGAGGTGTGTGTGTCGCGCACGCGCGCGCGCGTGTGTGTGTGTGTGTGTGTGTGTGTGTGTGTGTTGAGGTGTGTGTGTGGAGGTGTGTGGAAGTGTGTGTATGGAGGTGTGTGTATGTGTGTGTATGGAGGTATGTGTATGTGTTTGTGGAGGTGTGTGTGGAAGTGTGTGGAGGTGTGTGTGTGTGTGTGTGTGTGTGTAGGTGTTTGTGTGTGGAGGTGTTTGTGTGCAGAGGTGTGTGTGAGTGGAGGTGTGTGTGTGTGTGTATGTGGAGTTGTGTGTTTGTGGAGGTGTGTGTGTGTGTGTGTGTGTGTGTGTGTGTGTGTGTGTGTGTGTGTGTGTGTGTGTGTGTGTGTGTGTAGAGGTGTTTGTGTGTGGAGGTGTGTGTGTGTGTGTGTGGAGGTATGTGTGGAGGAGTGTGTGTATGGAGGTGTGTGTGGAGCTGTGTGTGGAGGTGTGTAAAGGTGTGTGGAGGTGTGTTTGTGTGTGTGTGTGTGTGTGTGTGCGTGTGTGTGTGTGTGTGTGTGTGTGTGTCTGTGGAGGTGTGTGTGTGGAAGTGTGTGTGTATGGAGTTGTGTGTGTGTGTGTGTGTGTGTGTGTGTGTGGAGGTGTGTGGAGGTGTGTGTGTGTGTGTGTGTGTGTGTGTGTGTGTGTGGAGGTGTGGAGGTGTGTGTGTGTGAGTGGAGGTGTGTGGAGGTGTGTGGAGTTGTGTGTTTGTGGAGGTGTGTGTGTGTGTGTGTGTGTGTGTGTGTGTGTGTGTGTGTGTGTGTGGAGGTGTGTGTCTGTGTGTGTGTGGAGGTGTGTGTGTGGAGGTGTTTGGAGGTGTTTGGGGGTGTGTGTTTGTGTGTGTGTGTGGAGGTGTATGTGTGTGTGTGTGTGTATAGAGGTGTGTGTGGAAGTGTGTGTGGAGGTGTGTGTGGAGGTGTGTGTGTGTGTGTGTGTGTGTGTGTGTGTGTGTGGAGGTGTGTGTGTGTGTGTGTGTGTGTGTGTGGAGGTGTGTGCGTGTGTGTGTGTGTGTGTGGAGGTGTGTGTGTGGAGGTGTGTGTGTGGAAGTGTGTGTGTGGAGGTTTGTGTGTGTGGAGGTGTGTGTGTGTGTGTGTGTGTGTGTAGGTGTGTGTGTGTGTGTGTGTGCGTTTGTGTGGAGGTGTGTGTGTGTGTGGAGGTGTGTGTGGAGGTGTGTGAGTGTGTTTATAAATCGTTTTTGTGTCGGAGGTGTGTGAGTATGCATATAAATAAGTTGGGTGAGGGGATTCTGTATAATCTGTTTTAGTGGGGAGGAAGGATTTGACTGTGTGTCTGTGGAGGTGTGTGTGTGGAAGTGTGTGTGTATGGAGTTGTGTGTGTGTGTGTGTGTGTGTGTGTGTGTGTGTGTGTGTGTGTGTGTGTGGAGGTGTGTGGAGGTGTGTGTGTGTGTGTGTGTGTGTGTGTGTGTGTGGAGGTGTGGAGGTGTGTGTGTGTGAGTGGAGGTGTGTGGAGGTGTGTGGAGTTGTGTGTTTGTGGAGGTGTGTGTGTGTGTGTGTGTGTGTGTGTGTGTGGAGGTGTGTGTCTGTGTGTGTGTGGAGGTGTGTGTGTGGAGGTGTTTGGAGGTGTTTGGGGGTGTGTGTTTGTGTGTGTGTGTGGAGGTGTATGTGTGTGTGTGTGTATAGAGGTGTGTGTGGAAGTGTGTGTGGAGGTGTGTGTGGAGGTGTGTGTGTGTGTGTGTGTGTGTGTGTGTGTGTGGAGGTGTGTGTGTGTGTGTGTGTGTGTGTGTGTGGAGGTGTGTGCGTGTGTGTGTGTGTGTGTGTGTGGAGGTGTGTGTGTGGAGGTGTGTGTGTGGAAGTGTGTGTGTGGAGGTTTGTGTGTGTGGAGGTGTGTGTGTGTGTGTGTGTGTGTGTGTAGGTGTGTGTGTGTGTGTGTGTGCGTTTGTGTGGAGGTGTGTGTGTGTGTGGAGGTGTGTGTGGAGGTGTGTGAGTGTGTTTATAAATCGTTTTTGTGTCGGAGGTGTGTGAGTATGCATATAAATAAGTTGGGTGAGGGGATTCTGTATAATCTGTTTTAGTGGGGAGGAAGGATTTGACTGTATGGCCTCATGCACACTTCCGTCGGCCGTTGTACTGCCGCTAATGACGGTTTCCGTGAATCACGGACCTCACACGGATGGCTTCCGTGTACAGTCCGTTGTTTCACGGACCAAATCAATGCAAATGCAGAGACTGTTCCGTCAAAAACGGGCAGGAGTAGGACCTGCCCTATTTTTGAGGGAACGGCGGCACGATTGAGTTAAAACAATGGAAGTGTGCATGGACCTATTGAAATAAATTTGTCAGGGTGCTATCAGTTCAAACAACGGATAGCACCCTGATGAAAAAAACTGAAGTGGGCATGAGGCCCAAGGCCTCAAGCACACAACCGTTGCCATTTATAGGGCTGCATATCACGGATCCGCAAAACAAGGACCGCACATAGAACTATACTGCTTGTAAAATGTACAAATGGCTTTATGCTCCAGTTACATTAAAATAAAAGTGAAAAAAAAGTTACACCTCATTGATTGGTTGATTAAGCAAACATTGTGAGTGGGAAGGAGATGTCGGGAAAGAGTTTGGGGGGGGGGGGCGCCAAGGTGAATCTTTGCCCCGGGTGCAGGAGAAACTAGCTACGCCTCTGTCTAGGGGGAAAATGGGGAAATGTTTTTTTTTTGCACTTTTAATTTTTTTCTTTTTTTTTTACATAAAAAAAAAAACTTTGTTTAACTCATTTTTACTTTTTTTTATTAGTCCCCCTAGGTGACTTCAACCAGCGATCGTCAGATCGCTTGCACAATATACTGCAATACTAATGTAAGTACTTATGTGAGGGCTCAATAGATGCACAAAGACGGCGGACCTGGGGGCCTTCATTAGGCCCCCAGGCAGCCATAGAAACCATCGCCCCACCCCCGCGCGATTGCGTTGCGGGGGGCGCAATGAGCTGTTAGAGGGGGTCGCCCCCCTCTTTCTAATGAGTTAAATGCTGCGGTTGCTATTGACCGCAGCATTTAACGAGATAAACGAGCGGGATCGGACTCGAGCGAGATGCCGCTCTTTACTCTGTAACATACAGCAAACACTGGCATCGTATGGAGCGGGTTCACTCTGTGAACTCGTTCCATACTTCCCCTACCCAACTTTGGCGTATGGATACGTCAAATGTCGGGAAGGGGTTAATTAGAGAGCTGTCTTGTTATAGTGGCACAAGCTGGGCACCACATATTGGCATATCTATAGAAAAAAATCCCATTTTCACTCTGAAACATCGAGTGCACACTAATTTTTGCAAAACACCGGCAGGGTTAACATGCTCACTTCACCACTAGCTGAATACCTTGAGAGGTGTAGTTGCCAAAATGGGATCACTTCTGGGGGGGTTTCCACTGTTTTGGACCCACAGGGGCTTTGCAAATGCGACATAGCGACCAGAAACCAATCCAGCAAAATCTGCATTTCAAAATCCAAATGCCGCTCCTTCCCTTGTGAGCCCTACTGTGTGCCCAAAGAGCAGTTTATGACCACAAATGGGGTATTGCCATACTCGGAAGAAATTGCTTTAGAAATGTTGGGGTTCTTTTTTTCCTTTATTTGTTGAGAAAATGAAAAATTTTGAGCTAAATCTACGTCTTTTTATTTTCACTGCCCAATTCTAATAAATTCTATGAAAAACTTGTGGGGTCAAAATGCTCACTACACCCGTAGATGAATTCCTCAAGGGGTGTAGTTTCCTAAATAGAGTTAGTTTTTGGGTGTTTTCACTGTTTTGGTCCCTCAGGGGCTTTGCAAATGTGACATGGCCTCTGCAAATCATTCCTGCTAAATTTGAGCTCCAAAAGCCAAATGGCGCTCTTTCCCTTCTAAGCCCTGCCGTGTCCAAACAGCCATTTTCAACCACATTGTTTTATTCTGGAGAAATTGCTTTACAAATTTTGCAGTGCCTTTTCTCCTTTAGTCCTTGTGTAAATGAGAAAAAATTAGCTAAACCTACATTTTCTTTGAAAAAATGTAGATTTTCATTTTCATCACCTACTTCCAATAATTTCTGCAATAAACCTGTGGGGTCAAAATGCCCACTATACCCCTAGATAATTTCTTTGGTGGATGTAGTTTCCCAAATGGGGTCACTTTTAGTGGTGCCCTTCAAACATGGTGCCTAAAATATATTCTAACAAAAAGAAGGCCCAAAGAATCCACGCTAGGGCCACATGTGGGATATTTTCTAAATCTGCAGAACCTGGGCAATAAATTTTGAGTTGCATTTTTCTGGTATTTGTAAATGTCACCTCTATTTTGCTTTAATTCCTGTGAAACGTCTAAAGGGTTAAGAAACTTTCTAAATGCTATTTCGAATACTTTGAGGGGTGAAGTTTTTAAAATAGGATGACTTATTGAAGGTTTCTAATATATGAGGGACTCAAACCCACTTCACATCTGAACTGGCCCCTGTATAAATAGCCTTTTTAAATTTTCTTGAAAATGTGAGAAATTGCTGCTAAAGTTCTAACCTTGTAACGTCCTAGAAAAGTAAAAGGATGTTCAGAAGAACAATGCCAATCTAAAGTAGACATATGGGGAATGTTAATTAGCAACTATTTTGTGTGGTATAAATGCCTGTCGTACAAGCAGATACATTTAAATTTAGAAAAATGCTCATTTTTGCAATTTTTCGCTAAATTTTGGTGTTTTTCACAATTAAATACTGAATGTATGGAGCAAATTTTGCCAGTAATATAAAGTCCAATGTGTCATGACAAAACAGTCTCAGAATCCCTTGGATATGTAAAAGCATTCCGAAGTTATTACCACATAAAGTCAAACATGTCAGATTTGAAAAATGGGGCTCTGTCAGGAAGGTCAAAAGTGGCCAAAGAGGTCCCACCTCTGGGACCCGCACCTATCTTAAGAACGGGGCCCCCTAAACCATGTTCTACCTCTTTCTCGCTGCCTCCCGGACATTTCCTGACTTCAATGTCGGGAGTTACAAAAAAAAGCATAGTTTGCTGAGTTACACTGTTTCCGTAAGTCCCATAGAACCGAATGGTAGTTACGGAAGCAGCGTAGCTCGCATGCTACGCTGCTTCCGTAACTGCCATTCACTACTATGAGAATTATGGAAAGTTACAGAGGGTGACTTCCATGAAGTCAGGAAGAGGCTGGGCGGTAGCAAGAGCAAATTTTCAAATTTCATTTTTTTTTGCAGAAATTCATTTTTAATCTATTTTTTTTTTGTAACACAGAAGTTTTTACCAGAGAAACGCAACTCAATATTTATTGCCCAGATTCTGCAATTTTTAGAAATATCCCACATGTGGCCCTAGTGCGGTAATGGACTGAAACACAGGCCTCAGAAGCAAAGGAGCACCCAGTGGATTTTGGGGCCTCCTTTTTATTAGAAAATATTTTAGGCACCATGTCAGGTTTCAAGGGCTCTTTCGGTGCCAAAACAGTGGAAATCCACCAAAAGTGACCCCATTTGGGAAACTACACCCCTTGAGGAAATTATCTAGGGGTATAGTGAGCATTTTGACCCCGCAGGTTTTTTGCAGAAATTATTGGAAGTAGGCCGTGAAAATAAAAATCTTCATTCTTTCAAAGATAATGTAGGTTTAGCTAATTTTTTCTAATTTCCACGAGGACTAAAGGAGAAAAAGCACCACAACATTTGTAAAGCAATTTCTCCCGAGTAAAACAATACCCCACATGTGGTTATAAACGGATGTTTGGACACACAGCGGAGCTTAGAAGGGAAAGAGCGCTATTTGGCTTTTGGAGCTCAAATTTAGCAGGAATGGTTTGCGCAGGCCATGTTGCATTTGCAAAGCCCCTGAGGTACCAAAACAGTGAAAACGCCAAAAAAGTGACTCCATTGAGAAAACTACACCCCTTGAGGAATCCATCTAGGGGTGTAGTGAGCATTTTGCCCCCATAGGTGTTTCATAGATTTTATTAGAATTGGGCAGTGAAAACAAAAAAAATCCTTTTTCTTCAATAAGACGTAGCTTTAGCTCCAAATTTTTAATTTTCTCAACAAATAAAGGAAAAAAAGAACCCCAACGTTTGTAAAGCAACGTCTCTGGAGTACGGCAATACCCCACACGTGGTCATAAAATGCTGTTTGGGCACACGGCAGGGCTCAGAAGGGAAGGAGCGCCAGTTGCTTTTGGTGTAGAGATTTTGCTGCATTTGGTTTGGTTTCTGGGCGCTATGTTGCATTTGCAAAGTCCCTGTGGGACCAAAACAGTGTATCCCCCCCAGAAGTGACCCCATTTTGGAAACAACACCCTCAAGGTATTCACCTAGGGGTGTAGTGAGCATGTTAACCCCACAGGTGTTTTGCAGAAATTCGTGTGCACACGATGTGGGAGAATGAAAATGGTAATTTTTCCTTAGATACGCCAATATGTGGTGCCCAGCTTGTGCCACCATAACAAGACAGCTCTCAATTATTATGCGGTGTTTCCCTGTTTTAGAATCACCCTACATGTGGCCCTAATCTTTTGCCTGGACATTCGACAGGGCTCAGGAGTGAAAGAGTACCATGTAAAATTGAGGCCTAATTTGGCGACATATAAAGTATTGGTTCACAACTGCAGAGGCTTTGATGTGAAATAATAAAAGAAACCCCTGAGAAGTGACCCCATTTTGGAAACTGCACCCCTCAAGGCATTTATTAAGAGGTGTAGTGAGCATTTTCACCCCACGTGTCTTTTCCATAAACGATCGCGCTGCGGAAGGTACAAATTTAAATTTTTCCCTAGATATGCCAATTCAGTGTCAAATATGTCGTGCCCAGCTTGTGCCACTGGGGACACACACCCAAAAATTGTTAAAAGGGTTCTCCCGGGTATGGTGATGCCATATATGTGGAAGTAAACTGCTGTTTGGGCACACTGTAGGGCTCAGATGGGTGGGAGCGCCATTTGGGTTTTGGAGCGTGGAATTTGCTTGGTAATAGTTTTGTTTGGAGTATCACTGTTGTTTCCGTTTATAATGTGGGGCACATCTGAGCTGGGCAGAGTACATTAGGGGCATAGTCAGGTGGTATAATAATAAGGTAAAAAAAATAATAAAATGATCCATAGATGTGTATTACGCTGTGATCGATCCTTTCTGCACAGGCCGGTGTCGCACTGATAAATGTCCTTCCTTATGCCCCTTTTGGTCCACACTCCGCACCTTTGCAGTTTGGGGAATTTTGCCGGGAAAGTGTTGTCCTGGTATAATACGGGCACCGTCGCTTCCAGCAGATATGTTTGGGCCCTCCCCTTCCTGGTTCCCTAATTTTAGTGCCTTGATACATCGCCTTTTGAAACAGAAGAAATGTTCCCCTCGGGCCGGCACAACTGGATAATTTTCTTTCCTGAATCATTGGAGCCTTAACTTATTTTATTTTTTCATAGACGTAGTGGTATGAGGGCTCTTTTTTTACGGGACGAGCTGTAGCTTTTATTGGTACATATTGGGGTACAATCAACTTTTTGATCACTTGTTATCCTTTTTTTGGGAAGCAAGGTGACAAAAAAAAAAGAAATTCTGCCATAGTTTTTTAGTTGTTTTTTTTTTTATACAGCGTTCAACATGCGTTATAAACTACATGTTACCTTCATTCTGCGGGTCAGTACGATTCCGTCGATACCAAATTTATAGAACTTTTTTTATAACTTTTTGCACAATAAAATTACTTTTGGAAAGAGAATGTATTTTTTCTGTCGCCAAGTTGTGAGAGCCATAACTTTTACATTTTTTCGTCGATGCAGCTGTTTTTTGCGAGACGAGGTATAGATTTTATCGGTACCATTTTTGGATACATGCGACTTTTTGATCACTTTTTATTTCAATTTTTGGAAGACAGTGACCAGTAATTATGGCAGTGTTCTTGAGGTTTTTTTTTTACGGCGTTCACTGCGCTGGATAAATAACATAATATTTTTATAGTTCAGGTCGTTACGGTCGCAGCGATACCAAATATGTATGGCTTTATTATTTTTTTCTATAATAAATGACTTGATAAGTGAAAAAGGGCGATTGTGTTTTGTGTTATTATTTTAAACTTTTATTGTATGTTTTACAACTTTTATTTTTACTTTTTTACACTTTTTTTTTAAACTTTTCTTTAGTCCCACTAGGGGACTTGAATGTCCAACTGTTTGTTTGATGTTCTAATACATTGCACTACCTATGTAGTGCAATGTATTGGAACTGTCAGTTGTTCACTGACAGCAAGCCGATCAGGCTCCGCCTCTGGGCGGGGCCTAATCAGCTTACGTAATGGCAGACAGGAGCCCATTGTTAGGGCTCCTGTTGCCATAGTAACAGTCGCCAGCCTTGCCATCGCATGGCAAGGCTGCCGATTTTCTACAAACCTCTAGGATGCAGCGATCACAATGGATCGCTGCATCGAAGGGGTTAATGCCAGGAATCGGAGCTAGCTCCGGTTCCTGGTGATAGATCGGGGTGTCCGCTGTAACATACAGTGGACACCCACTGCTGATGACGCCAGCTCCGCTTCTGAGCCGGAAGCTAAGGCGGCGCCATCTTGCCGATGGTACCGGAAGCCTCCTGGGCCCCGCCGACGACGAGGCATAGGAGGATTCCGTTACAGGCTGATCGGGAGGTAAGCATTAGCCCTCCGATCGCCTTTGCAGCCACCGGCAACCCAGCGATCACGTTGCTGGGGTGTCGGTGGCTATAAACTCCTCACATGCTGCGATCTCTATTGAACGCAGCATGTGAGGGGTTAATCGGTCGGATCGGAGGCCAGCTCCGGTCCTGGCCGATACCTCAGGGTGCCAGCTGTAACATACAGCTGTCACCCGGCGGTGATGTTGCTGGCTCAGCTCCTGAGCCAGCTTCATCTCCATGATGTACAGTAACGTCAAAATGCGGTAAGACACCGGTTTTAATGACGTTAATATACGTGATCCGGCGGGAAGGGGTTAAAGTGTAACTAAACTACTAAAAAACTTCTGACATGTCATAGTGAAATGTCAGAAGTTTTGAACGGTGGGGGTCCGAGCACTGAGACCCCCATGGATCGCTATAACAAAGTGGCAGAAGGACCGCTGTGCCGCTTAGTTTCTGATCTGCTCTTCTTGAAAAGCCGAGCAAGTGGTGTACCACTCCGAGGAATGACGATCAGAAACGAAGCGGCTTAGCATTCAATCGAGTGCTTTTGCCGCTTCACTTTAGCGATCGGTGGGGGTCTCAGTGCTCAGACCCCCCACCGATTAAAAAGTCTGACATATCACTATGACATGTCAAAAGTTTTATATTAAGAATATATTCTGTGAGAAAAGAGAGAAATAGTAAAAATAAGGGCCAGCACCTATTAGACCCTCGCCCGCCCACCACCCTGTCCCTGATAACGGTATGCGCCGTTTGCATATTGCCAATGCTGCCTGTGGCAGCATATGGCAAATAGTAACAGCCAGGGATCAATCTGAGTGGTCCCTGCAGTGATCTATGTAAGTCTGTTTAGAAAATACAACAAGGACATTGGCTGTCTTCCTCTCCCCTCACTGTAGTTGATCTGTGAGTGAAGAGAGAGACACTATAACCAAATCCTGAGCTGTACAAATGAAGTAAAGTGAAAAAAACCACAAACTTTTCATGTCTGTGCCCCCTGATCACCCCATTTGTGCCCCCTCATCCCCTGTGTGAGCACAAGTGATCAGCCAGTTTTACATATATTTTTTGGCGCTGGATTTAGGAATCTATTTATCTACCTAGTGATAAACTTTTTTTTTTTTTCTTAGTTTGAAAAAAAATACCAAAAAACAAAGAAAATGTTTTTTAGACATAAAACGTAAAAAAACGTAGTAGCCTAATGGTTACAGTTCTACCTAAATAATGGCTCAGAGAAGGTTTACTGTGGAGCAAGCGTACACCTTGATATGCTCCGGCAGTTCAGGCAGCCACACCGACTGCTTCAGAGGTGGAACTTTTTTCAGACAGTGACGGCTCAAGTTATACTTCTACCTCTGGACCCCAGGCCCTATGGTGGTAGAATCAATTGTTGCTGTCAAATCCCCGGTGCAGGGTCAAGTGGTGCAGGGCCTCCCATGTTCTGGGATCCTGCAATTTAATTTACCTCCAGGTCCCGCAACTGTCAGCAATCCCAGGAATAAATGTGGATGTTGCTAATTATACCCCTTTGAACTTCTTCCACATATTTGTCAGTGACCAAGTCCTGGAGTTAATTGTCCAATAGACATATATCTATGCAAGACAGTTTATTGCACAGAAACCCACATCCATCTACTCATCATGGACCCCTACTAGTGTCCCTGAGCTTAATTTTTTTTTAGGCCTAATCTAAATATGGGGTTGGTCAAAAAAACAACTATCCGCTCTTACTGGGCATCAAGAGCTGTCCACACTACCCCTGTATTTGCAGCAGTTATGTCCCGATACCGATATGAATCTATAATGCGCTTCATGCATTTTACAGATACCTCCCAAGTCCCCCAAAGAAATTAACCAAGCTACGGTCGCCTTAATAAATTGAGGCCTTTAATTTCCCTCCTACAAGAATCTTTCGTCAAATTCTACACCCCAGATCAAAATTTATCGGTGGATGAATCCCTGATTAGCTACAAAGACCGTCTTTCATTCCGGCAGTTCATCCCCTCCAAAAGTGCAAAATATGGCGTTAAACTATATAAAGTGTGCTAGAGCACAACAGGTTACACCTGTGGTTTCTTGATCTATGAAGGCAAAGACCGCCAAATTAATCCCCCAGGCTGCCCATAGACAATTGGCACATCTGGCAAAATTGTGTGGGACCTAATGGTGCCATTCCTGCACCAAGGGTACCACGTCTACACTAATAATTTTATAGCAGTGTCCCCCTTTTTAAATCCCTCCATGCTGCAAATACAGGGGCCTGCTAAACAGTCCATAAAAACAGAGTGGGATTCCCAAAGCAATTGGTGTCCAGACGTGTGGAAAGGGGGGCGTCATTCACACTGGTAAGCGAGCAGTTACTTGTAGTAAAGTGGAATGAGAAGAAGGACATCTATATGTTGTCCACTATGCATCCAGGCACCACGGTGGCTGTTAGAGAGAGGGGGCCATCGTGGAAAAGCGTAGGCCTGTCTGTGTGACAGAGTACAATAAATTCATGGGGGTGTAGATCTGTCGGACCAGATGCTTCAACTGTATTTAGTGAAGCGGAAGACCAGGGCCTGGTACAAAAAGGTAGCAATCTACCTAATTCAGATCACTACCTATAATGGGTTTGTACTTTATAAAAAAACACAAGGAACGCTCACCTTCCTCCAGTTCCAGGAGGAGGTTATTGAGCGTCTCCTATTTTACTCCAATGACCCTGCATAACCCTACAAGTCTGACGATGTGCAAAGTCTTTCAGAGCGCCATTTTCTTCACCCCGTCCCTTCCACCGAGACGCAAAGATATCCCCAAAAAAAGGTGCCGGATTTCCAGTAAGCATGGAAGGAGGAGGGATAGTCGATTCTACTGCCCGATGTGCCCATTTCAACTAAATTTAAATTTATATTTTCATTTTAGTTTGTGGGCTTTCCAAGTGGGGAGGAATTCTTTTGGGAGAGGTAGTAGAGTTTATTTATTCAGAAAATATTTTAACCCTTTCATATTTTAGATCATTTTTTTTCTTTTGAACAAAGCTGTTATTTTTATTAATATTTCTAATTGGTGATACGGGCATGATCTTTTTTTTTTATTTGGAGGATCACTAATAATCGAGCTGTTCCTAATAAATACACTATGGGCTTTACTACATTTGGGTTTTCGCAGGACCTCCTGCATCCGACAATGCTTCTGGAAATACTGACATCATTTTGGGGATTAGTGATCCTTTAGGGTATATTCACACGCTTAAAAAAAACGTCTGAAAATACGGAGCTGTTTTCAAGCCAAAACAGCTCCTGATTTTCAGCTGTTTTTTAAGCAACTTGCGTTTTTTGCGGCGTTTTTTACGGCCGTTCTTGGAGCTGTTTTTCTATTGAGTCAATGAAAAACGGCTCCAAAAACGGCTCAAGAAGTGACATGCACTTCTTTTTACGTTGCTTTATTTTACGTGGCCGTTTTTAAAATCGCCCTGTGGGAACGGAACGCCGTTTTTCCCATTGAAATTAATGGGCAGATGTTAGGAGGCGTTCAGCCCCCCGCATGTTTAGACGTTTTTCGGGGCGTTTACGGCTCGAAGAACGGCTGAAAATCGCCTGTGTGAACATACCCTTACTGTTCCTATAGATGGTTTTGGACACTGCCCCTTTATATATACTTTAACCGTTGGTTGTTTTGTGCACATAACAGTTCCTACCTTGCTGGGCAGAATCAGTTGGCACGTTCGTCATATAGGGATTGATGGAGCTAAAGAGACGTTGTACAACCAGTCACTGAAAAAAAAAAACCTTGTCATGACAGCCGTGCAGGTGTTGAGTGAACAGACTCGAGTTTGCAACATAGTTGGATGCATTTTCCTCCATTATTTTTTTTTAAATATTGCCCGTCACTCCAGTATAGTTTATTTTTTCCTCTCTGACTGATTTTATATTAGGACAGAATTCTGTCCACAATGACATCAGATGAGGGACAACCGCTTCTTTAGCAAGCCATAGTCATAAGTACAGGCAAATACGTCTATAGCGACATGCATCCGTTATAAATACACAGCTTCACTTCTCTTTTGCATGCTCACTACACCACTAGATGAATACCTTTAGGGGGTCTAGTTTTTAAAATGGGGTCATTTCTGGGTGTTTTTTTTTTTTGCTCAGGCAGCTCATTGCTTCTAAATGCTTGATATGGGGCCTATAATTTATTCAATTGTGCCCTGAAAGCCTCCATGTGCTCCCTTCCTTTTGGGCCCTGCCATGCGTCCAGGCAGCATTTTAGGGCCACAATGAGGGTACTTTTGAAAACAGGAGAAACAGCTTGATGGATTTTGGGGTGTGTTTCTTCATTCTCATGTTCGCTTTACAAAGAAATCTGTCTTTACAATGACACATTTGTGTAAAAAGTGGAATTTTATTTTTTTCCACGTGCTTTACATTAAATTTAGCAAAAAACTGTGGGGTCAAAATGTTTGTGGCATCAAAGGGGGTCTAGTTTTCTAAATGGGGTAATTTATGGGGAGTTTCTATCGGTCTAGCAGCTCAAAGCCTCTCCAAATATGCGGTGGGGTCTAAAACATTTTCAAGCAAAATATGTATCCTGAAAGCCTCCAGGTGCTCCCTTCCTTTTGGGCCCTGCCGTGTGTTCAGGCCGCGTATTAGGGCCACAATGGTGGTATTTATGAAGACAGGAGAAACAGGGTGATAGATTTTTGGGTGTGTTTCTTTATTCTCATGTTCGCTTTACAAAGAAATCTGTCTTTACAATAACACGTTTGTGGAAAAAGTGGAATTTTATTTTTTTTCACCTGCTTTGCATGAGTTCTTACAAAAAAACTGTGGGGTCAAAATACTCACTACACTTCTAGATAAATACCTTAATAGGTATAGTTTTCAAAATGGGGTCATTTGTGGGGGTTTCCATCATTCTGACCCCTATGAGGCCCTGAAAACCTGGTGCAGGAAAACAAAATGTACTTCAAAATGTATGAAATGATTATTAAATTTGTAAGTCTTCTAAATTGTTCAAAATGTATTTTATTTTTTCAAAATTGCTGCTGGAATAGAGTAAAGAGATGGAAATATATATTTAATTAAAAAAATGTACAGTATGTATGTACACATATGTGACATATTGCCAGTTCCAAATAGGGAAAAATGTTAATGTTAATTTTTACAAAATGTCATAAATTTAGATATTTTTTCATTAATTTACACAAATCGTATCAGTCTACTTTTACCAATAAAATAAAGTACAACATGGGACAAAAAAACGATGTCAGAATTCCTTGGATATGCAAAACTATTGCAGAATTATTCTCTGATAAAGTCACACATACCAGATTTGACAAATCTGGCTTGGTCATTAAGGTCCAAACAAGCTTGGTCATTAAGGGGTTAAAGAGAGGTGATACCTTTTTTTTTATTCTTTTTTTTTGTTTCTCTAATAAAACAGTGTGTTTGGTGCAACTTTCTAAATACTTTTTATTAAAAATTATTTTTACTTTTTGAGATACAGCTGCTTTATATCCTGAATAAATAGCGTCTGTATCTAGTGCTAAAACCTGTATCCGTCAGGTTAGTGGCACTGACGGGTACTGTGTCAGCGGGTTGGGGGGGGGGTCGAATTGCGTGCGAGGGGAGAGAAGGGGGCCCAAGTTGTGTCAACAGCCCAAGGCACAGGGTACACTTAATCCGCCACTGCTGAGTGACCACACCCAGCACTCTGGGTCAAGTCATATAACATTGTAACAATATGCAGCCCATTATTGCCCCAGATATACTACAGTAGTTTGGGAAATTTTACTGGGAAAGTGTTGCCCTGGTATAACACGGGTGCCCTCGCTTCCAGCAGATGTGCTATGTCCCTTCCCTTCCTAGTTCCTAAATACTAGGGCCCTGAAACTGAAGGAATGTTCCCCTCTGGTCTTCAGATCGGGATGTTTTTTCATCGCCGCATTACTAGTGCCATAACTTTTTTATTTTTCGGTTGATGGAGCAGTGCGCGGGCTTGTTTTTTGTGAGACAAGCTGTAGATTTTATTGGTACCATTATGGGACATATACGACTATTTGATCACTTTTTATTTCATTTTTAGAAGAGGAAATTACCAAAACAAGCAATTCTGGAATAGTTTTTTATTGTGATTATTTTTGGCATTCACTGTGCGCCATAAATTACATGTTAATTTTATTCTGCGGGTTGATACAAATACGGCAATACCAAATTTAGTTTTTTTCATGTATTGCAGCTTTTACACAAATCACTTTTTAAAAAGAAAAAAAAATTCCTGTGTCTCCCTATTCTAAGACGCATAACTTTTATTTTTTACGTCGACAAAGCTATGTCAGGGATTTTTTGCAGGAAGGGCTGTCGTTTTTATTGGTACTATTTTGGGGTAAATTTGACTTTTTCATTACTTTTTATTCAATTTTTTTATCGATTTATTTCTAGAGTAGGAAATTATACAGCTTTCTGATATATATGTATTTTAAATTTGGATCATATGCCTTTTTATACCAGTGTAGTTGTAGTGGTACTGCTCACAGATTAGTCCATAGAAATGAATTTATAGGATAACTGAATAGACTAAGGATGGCGGCAGTCATGTGACCCCTGGCATTCAGGTAATACTGTCCGGGTATATAACAGGTGAATAATAGGTTATTGAAGAGCAGAAGTTATAAAGTATTTCTACCTACAGCAACATCTCATCTTGCCTGTCAGTGTCTGTGAGGAGCAGCTCTTCTCCCTGTCTCCTCTGTGTGTTGTTAATAAAGTTAAAGGGGTTTTACCAGCCAATAAAAATTGATGGCCTATCCTCAGCATAGGCCATCAATTGCTGATGGGTCGGGGGCTGACTCCTGGGACCCCCGCCGATCAGCTATTTTGAAGAGGCTGCAGCGCTCGTAAGCCCCTTCATTTCTTCTTGCTCACTGTGAATGTTCGACACATTTAGTGGCGATTCACAGGTATTGCAGCCTTCTTCTCCCATTGAATTCAGATGCTCATCTCATGAACAGTGCGGCCCTGCTGTCTCCTTCTGTGTATTACATGAGAGGTGTGCAGTATGGGTAATATAAAAGTCCATGCGGAACAGTCCAAGAGGACAAAACACAGTAGTAGAGTATATTACAGTAATCAGTAAGTGCTGCACAATGTTATTTATTACATATAATTGGGGGTACACTTTATATTATGAAATTATTAGAATCTAGGCTATAGATGGAATCTATGAGGTGTTTTCCCAAAAATGGATTGGACTGAAATAAAAACATCAAGTGACAGAACCAAATACTAAACAAACTGAAAAAATCACATAACATATAACAGAATACCTTCCGCAGGGGCGTAGCTAGGGGGGGGCAGGCGGGGAATGTGCCCCGGGCGCAGTTCAGAGGGGGGCGCCAGCGCCACCTCCTCCTGCACTATAATTGTACGTGTGTCGCAAGGACACAGGTACAATTAGAAGCAATGAATGACCGGGCACGTTCCGTGCCCGGCCTTTCCGCGCCTTTCCACGAATGAAGCAACTGGTACCTTTTGTACCAGTAAAGCTTCCGTCGATGAAAGGCGCTGACTGACTGACAGGGAAAGTCATCCTGCCCAGCCAATCAGCGCCTTTCTTAGATGCTGTGTTCAACTCCCTGAAGACCTGCGCAGAAGAGAGCAGGTCTCCATGGCTGCCGGACGGCGTGGGAGCGGGAATAAGGTGAGTTTGAATTTTTTTATTTTTTTAAATTGTAATAAAAGTGTGTGGCTGTATCTGCGAGGGGAGGGGGGAACTTTGTCTACACGGGGGGGGGGGGACTTTGTCTACACGGGGGGCCTTTATCTACGGGGGGGGGCTTTATCTACAGGGGAACTATATCTACAGGGGAACTATATCTACAGGGCTGGGCTATATACAGAGGAACTATATCTACAGGGGGGCTATATACTGGAGTGGGCTGTCTATAGAGCACCATATACAGGGGTGGGCTATAGCTACACCTGTAGATATAGCCCACCCCTGTATATGGTGCTCCATAGATAGCCCACCCCTGTTTATAGCCCCCCTGTAGTTATAGTCACCCTGTATATAGCCCAGCCCTGTAGATATAGCCCCCCCTGTAGATATATTCCCCCTGTATATAGCCCACCCCTGTATATAGCCCCCTGTAGATATAGCCCCTCTGTAGATATAGCCCCCCTGTGTATAGCCCACCCCTGTTGATATAGCCCCCCTGTGTATATCCCAGCCCTGTGTATATCCCAGCCCTGTGTATAGCCCAGCCCTGTGTATAGCCCAGCCCTGTAGATATGGTCCCCCTGTAGATATGGTCTCCCTGTAGATAGCCCAACCCTGTATATAGTCCCCCTGTAGATATAGTCCCCCTGTAGATATAGCCCACCCCTGTATATAGTCCCCCTGTAGATATAGCCCACCCCTGTATATAGTCCCCCTGTGGATATAGCCCACCCCTGTATATAGTATCCCACAAATAGCTCCCCCTATAGTGCTCCACAGAAAGCCCACCCCTGTATATAGCCCCCTTGTACATATAGTCCACCCCTGTATATAGTGCTCCACAGATAGCCCACCCTTGTATATAGCATATACAGGGGTGGGCTATCTGTGGAACACTATATACAGGGGTGGACTATCTAGTGGAGCACTATATACAGGGGTGGACTATATGTACAAGGGTGGGCTATATACAGGGGTGGGCTATCTGTGAAACACTATATACAGGGGTGGACTATATGTGGAGCACTATATACAGGGGTGGGCTATATCTACAGGGGGGCTACATACATGGTTGGGCTATCTGTAGAGCTCTATATACAGGGGTGGGCTATATCTACAGGGGGCTATATACAGGGGTGGGCTATCTGTAGAGCACTATAGGGGGAGTTATTTGTGGGACACTATATACAGGGGTGGTCTATATGGGGGCACTATCTACAGGGGCCCTATGGCAGGCACTATCTACAGGGGGCACAGTGTGTGTGTGGGACACGGTGTATGGTGCTATTATAATTAGAGGTGCAGTGTATGGCGCTATTATATGTAGGGGCGTAGTGTGTGGTATAATGATAACGTTATATTTATTTATAGGTGCAGAAATGTAGGTAAAGTGAGAAGCTGAAGACATCTGAGCGGCAAACTGCAGAAATGGGCTGTGACCGGGAGAAGTCATCATAGAGGTCTGGACCGGATGGAGAGGAAGAACTAGAATCTGAGACGTCACCGGTGAGTCACTTAATGTAAATGTTTGTTCTGCCTCTAATCAGTATTGTAGTCACTGTATGATGTGCAGAGAGATGATGGGTGGTATGATTATGATAGGATTTATTTTTTGTGAAACAGCATCTCCCAGCATATCCTTATCATTGTTTGGGCCATGCTGGGAGCTGTAGTTGTACGCCGTACACACCTATACACCAGGGGTTGCACTAAATTGAGCTGTATTTGTGCTGGTGTTGTATATATGTAGTGAGCTTGCTTCTGGGGCTGTATATATGTACTGAGCTTGGTTCTGGTGTTGTGTATAGAACCATATTGCTTGTGAAATGTACAAATGTTTATATGCTCGAGTTACATAAAAAGAAATGACACGTCGATTGGTAGAGAAAACAAACACGGCGAGGGGGAAGGAGATGTCGGGAAAGAGGTTGCGGGGGGCGCCAAACGGAATCTTTGCCCCGGGTGCTGGTGAACCTAGCTACGCCTCTGGCTTCCGGAAAGATCCATGATTACTGACACTGAAGAACTATCTACACAGCTCTGTATATAATATTCACTGATATGTTCTTCATCAATGTACCTGCTGCTCACATACCAATGCTCATTGTGACATCACTACTACATACCAGTGCTCATTGTGACATCACTTCTACATACCAATGCTCATTGTGACATCACTACTACATACCAATGCTCATTGTGACATCACTACTACTATAAGGGCAGCTCTCCCAGGGCGGGGCCTTTAGAATCTTGCTGATTGGTTCTTGTGCGCTGCACGTCTCGTTAATTAGCAAAGTGATTACAAAATGTTGAGGAAAGTGAAGAAAGGTTTGAAACTCGATAAGAGTTCCAGTCTGACCCGGGCCGAAAAAAATATCTGGTAAGTGAAGGAGGAGAATCTCAAGTGTTTCTAAAATGTTTAGATTTCCACAATATTATTAAACACGAGATGATGTTTTGTAGAAACATTTTGTCTCTACGAAGCTTGTCCCTGTTCACACTGGGAATAAATAAATCCTGTATTTTATAGTGTGAACAAAGGTTTATTTCTTCAGGTTATGTAAGAGAAGTAGATATCCCAGATCTGCTGTTCCATCAGGAATCATAACAAGGGATTGTGTGTTTTACCCCCAGAGCTGCTGGATCCCAGCTACAGACAATCTGCCCTGGGATGTTCAGATACTGATTTCTCCTGCATTACAATGACTATTGAGCAGTAATCATATTTGTACAGTATATGTATGTGGAGAATATATATAGACACAGACCTTGCACTTGACATGCATTTAACTTGTGCACAACTTTTCTTTATGTCCATGTCTTTCTGATTAATATTCATGTACATGTAACTCAGTGTAACTCTATGGACTGTAACTGTCACTCGTAGTTTACATTGGAGCCATCACTCCACAAATAATAAATGTATCTCCAGTCTTATAGAGGGAGTTATGAGTATGGGGCCCCCCTCTATTACCTCATATGGCCCAATAGGTCAGTATAACCCCTTCCCTCTTTGGCCGCTTTTGACCTTCCTGACAGAGCCTCATTTTTCAAATCTGACATGTTTCACTTAATGTGGTAATAACTCCGGAATGCTTTTACCTATCCAAGTGATTCTGAGATTGTTTTCTCGTGACACATTGGACTTTATGTTACTGGCAAAATTTGCCCGATACATTCAGTATTTAATTGTGAAAAACACCAAAATTTAGCGAAAAATTGCAAAAATTAGCATTTTTCTCAATTTAAATGTATCTGCTTGTAAGACAGGCAGTTATACCACACAAAAATGCTGCTAACTAACATCCCCCATATGTCTACTTTAGATTGGCATCGTTTTTTGAACATCATTTTATTTTTCTAGGACGTTACAAGGCTTAGAACTTTAGCAGCAATTTCTCACATTTTCAAGAAAATTTCAAAATGATATTTTTACAGGGGCCAGTTCAGTTGTGAAGTGGATTTGAGGTCCTTAGATATTAGAAACCCCCAATAAGTCACCCCATTTTAAAAACTGCACCCCTCAAAGTATTCAAAACAGCATTTAGAAAGTTTCTTAACCCTTTAGACATTGCACAGGAATTAAGGCAAAGTAGAGGTGAAATTTACAAAGTTCATTATTTTTTTCCAGAAATTCATTTTGAATCCATTTTTTTTGTACCACAGAATGTTTTACCCAAGAAATGCAACTCAATATTTATTGCCCAGGTTCTGCAGTTTTAGGAAATATCCCACATGTGGCTCTAGGTTGCTACTGGACTGAAGCACCGGCCTCAGAAGCAAAGGAGCACCTGGTGGATTTTGGGTCTCCTTTTTATTAGAATATATTTTAGGCACCATGTCAGCTTTGAACAGGTCTAGTGGAACTAAAACAGTGGAAACCCCCCAAAAGTGACCCCATTTGGGAAACTACACCCCTCAAGGAATTTATCTAGGGATGTAGCAAGCATTTTGACCAGCCAGTTTTTTTGCAAAAATTTTTGGAACTAGGCCATGAAAATGAATATCTACATTTTTTCAAATAAAATGTAGGTTTAGCTAATTTTTTTTCATTTCCAAAAGAACTAAAGTAGAAAAAGCACCACAATATTTGTAGAGCAATTTCTCCCGAGTAAAACAATACCCCACATGTGATAATAAACAGTTATTTGGACACACAGCAGGGCTTAGAATGGAAAGAGCGCCATGAGGAAATTATCTAGGAGTACAGTGAGCAGTTTGACCCCACAGGTGTTTTACAGAACTTATTGGAAGTAGGCCGTAAAAATGAAAATCTACATTTTTTCAAATAAAATGTAGGTTTAGGTATTTTTTTTTCATTTCCACAAGGACAGAAGGAGAAAAAGCACCATAAAATTAGTAAAGCAACTTCTCCCGAGTAAAACAATACCCCACATGTGGTCACAAACATCTGTTTGGACACACGGTAGGGCTCAGAATGGAACTAGCACCATTTGGATTTTGAATAGTGTCTGGGCGCCATGTCACATTTGCTGAGCCCCTGTAGTACTAGTACAGTGGAAACACCCCAAAATTGACTCCATTTGGGAAACTGCACCCCCTGAGGAATCATATAGGGGTATAGTGAAAATTTTGATCCCAAAGGTTTTTTGCTGAATTAATTAGAATTAAGCTATGAAAATGAAAAATAATTTTTTTTTCCAACAAGATGTAGTTTTAGATCAACATTTTTCATTTTTACAAGGAATAGAGAAGAAAAAGCACCCCAACATTTGTAAAGTAATTTCTCCCGAGTACGGTAACACCCCATATGTGGTTATAATAGGCTGTTTACGTATATGGTAGCATTCAGAAGAAAAGGAGCGGTACTTATCTTTTGGAGCGTAGAATTTGCTGGAATGGTTTGCGGACGCCATGTTGCATTTGCAAAACCCCTGATGTACAAAACAAAAGTGACCCCGTTTTAGAAACTACACCCCTAAAGGCATTTATCAAGGGGTGTAGTGAGAATTTAGACTCCACAGGTGTTTTTCAGAAATGAATACGCAGTGGATTGTGCAAAGTGAAAATTGCAATTTTTCCACTGATCTGCCTATTCATCGCACAATATGTTGTGCCCCTGGAGAATCTAACCCCATAAATTGTTAAGCGGGTTCTCCCGGGTATGGTAATGCCTTACTTGTGGCCATAAATTGCTGTTTGGGCACGCTGTAGGGCTAAGAAGGAATAGACCGCCATTTTGAGCATGGATTTTGCTTGGTAGTTTTGTTTGAGTTTTGCTGGTATTTCTGTTTATAATGTGGGGGCATGTGTAATCTGTGCGGAGAACATCAGGATATATGTAATCTGTGCGGAGAACATCAGGATATATGTAATCTGTGCGGAGAACATCAGGATATATGTAATCTGTGCGGAGAACATCAGGATATATGTAATCTGTGCGGAGAACATCAGGATATATGTAATCTGTGCGGAGAACATCAGGGCATAATAAGAGGGTATAATAATGGGGTAAATAATACAATTCTCCATAGATGTGTGTTACGCTGTGAAGCGATCCGTTATGCACAGGCCAGTGTAACACTGATAAACGGTTTTCTTTCTTATCCCCCTTTTGTAACGCTCTGCACCTTTTGGGGACTTTTTCTCCTTCGTTGTTTGGGAAATATTGCTGGGAAAGTTTTCCGCTGGTATAATACGGGCGCCCTCGCTTCCAGCGGATGTGCTATGTCCCTGCCCTTTCCTAGTTCCTAAATACTAGGGCCCTGAAACTGAAGGAATGTTCCCCTCCGGCCTGCACATTCAGATGTTTTTTCATCACCGCATTACTAGTGCCGTAACTTTTTTGTTTTTCAGTTGATTGAGCGGTGTGCAGGCTTGTTTTTTGCGAGACGGGCTGTAGATTTTATTGGTACCATTTTGGAACACATACGACTTTTTGATCACTTTTTATTTCATTTTTTGGTAAAGGAAATTACCAAAAACAAACAATTCTGGAATCGTTTTTTATTGTTTTTTTTATCGGCATCCACAGTGCGCCATAAATTACATGTTAGCTTTATTCTGCGGGTCGATACGATTACGGCGATACCAAATTTATATAGTTTTTTTTATGTATTGCAGCTTTTGCACAATAAAATCACTTTTTTTATAAAATCATTTGTTTTCTATGTCGCCATATTCTAAAACCCATAACTTTTTTATTTTTGCGTGCACAAAGCGGTGTCAGGGTTTATTTTTTGCGGGACGGATTGTCGTTTTTATTAGTACTATTTTGGAGTAAATGTGACTTTTTGATCACTTTTTATAGCATTTTTTGGAAGGAAATGTGACCTAAAAACAAAGATTCTGGCGTTGTTTTTCATGTTTTTTTTTACGGCGTTCACTGTGCGGGATAAATTACATAATAGTTTTGTAGTTTGGGTCGTTACGGACGCGGCGATACCAATTATGTATAGTTTTGTTTTTTTTTTATGGGTTTTCCCATAATAAAAGACTTACTATGGGAAAAAAGTCAGTTTAGCTTTATTTTTATTTGAAATGTGTGTGTTTTTATTGTTTTACCACATTTTTATTATCTTTTTTTTACTTTTCTGACTTGTCCCACTAGGGGACATGAGGGCCTGATGCCCCGATCGCTACTCTAATACACTGCACTACATACGAAGTGCAGTGTATTAGCGCTGTCAGTTATTCACTGACAGCAAGCCTATGAGGACACGCCGCAGGCGGGTCCTCATCGGCTCCCGTACAAGGCAAACTCGGACGCCATTTTCTGGCGTCCGATTGCCACAGCAACCCAGCGATTGCATCACTGGGTTGCCGGTAGGGTGAAAACCTATCAGATGCTGCGCTCTATTGAGCGCAGCATCTGAGGGGTTAATCTGCCGGATCGGAGAGTAGCTCCGGTGCTGGCAGTTACAGGAGGGTGCCAGCTGTATAATACAGCTGTCACCCCGCGGTGATGGTGCCGGCTCTGCTTCTGAGCCCGCACCATCACTGCGCCGTACATCTACGGCGCTTTGCGGGAAGCACCTCCCGACAGCGCCGTACATGTACGGCGCATGTCGGGAAGGGGTTAATGGTGGACAAGCTTGTAAGGGCTGTTTGCATGGAGTAATAACCCCCACTACCCTAATACTGCTATTTAGATATGATTTATGGAGGAATGTGTTGTATTATATATATATATATCTCTATCAGTATATTTATGTACTGAATGGCCACTTTCTTAGAGACACCTGCACTTTCACGGTTAGAGCTTCCCTTTATGAAAATTAGACATTAGTCATTAGACCCTGCGGTGCAGCATTAGATCAAGTATTTGTATGATGAGAAAAACCACTGTGCTCACTATTTAGCAATGTTGATTTCTACTTTATTCAGCATAAGCAGTAGTGGGATGTGGAGTGTTAACCTACGGCAGTTTCACGTGTACCCTTATACTTTGTAAAGGCCTCGGCGTTATATAGAAACAAGGCAACTTTAAATCGTACATTACAGTGATACATAAGACACAACAAATGTTTGGACAGAGTCTACGCCGTTACATCTATATAAGATGAATAGAATAACATACTTTAACTTAAAAAATGCACTTAGATCTTTGCGATCAATAAGACCTAATGGAACGAGGGCTTCCGCCTGTAAGATCAATTTCTGCCTCTTTTTTGAAGCAAAAGGTTATGTCTATTCCCCCCCTGTGAAAGCGTGTTTAATGCACAAAATGCCCGCAATCCACATTCCCCTGGGATTACCTCCATGATATGTAAGCATGCGTTCACTAAAAGGAGGAGATCCCTACCTTGTACCCAATAGATCGTACATGCTGCCTGAATCTCTTGAATATCGGGTGGATGGTCCTCCTGATGTAATAGAGATTACAGGGACACATGACAATACACACAACAAATTCGGTTCTACAGATGTTATCCACTTTAGTCGTCAAGCCTCCTAATTTCAATCCTTGCACGATTGAGTTGGCTGCAGAATCTGCAGTGTCCAGATCTATAATCTCCTCTCGGAGCCAACTCAATCGTGGAAAGAACCTGAAATAAGGAGGGAAACTATAGTCACACAGTTTAACCGCTTCCCGACCGCCCACTGTATATTCACGTCGGCACTTGCTGGGCTCTGTGCAGTGCCGACGTGAATTCACGGTGGGTGTTAAAAGCGCGATCCGGGTGTCTCAGAGTAGCGCTGACACCCGGATCGCGCTGTTATCACCTGCCTCTGGTCCCGGAGATATGATCGGGACCTGATTAGTTCAGGTCCCGGTCATGTGATCGCAGGGAAAGTGTGTTGTAGCAACGAACTGGAAAGTTTGTTGCTATAACAAAGTGGAACGTTTGTTGCTACAACAAACTTTCCCGGGGACCGATTGCGGGTGCTGCAGTCGGTTATAAGGCAGAACCGGGGGCCATATAACAGCGCCCGGGTCTGCCATGCACAGCAGCCTATGAGAACCAGCCGGATGCTGGCTCTCATAAGCTTCCTGTCAGTGTGACTCTCAGCGTCACACTGACAGTTTATAATACGTTACACTACCTAGGTAGTGTAATGTATTATAGCAGCGATCAGTGCTGCCAGGCTTCAAGTAAAAAGTAAAAAATAAAGTAATAAAAAAGTTTTATAAAAGTGTAAAAACAAGTTATAAAAGTTACAAAAAAAAAGAATGCTTTTTTCCCTATAATAAGTCTTTTATTATAGGAAAAAAATGAAAATGTTAAAAAAAAGTACACATATTTGGTATCACAGCGTTCGTAACGACCCAAACTATAAAACTATAATATTATTTTTCCCGCACGGTGAACACCGCAAAAAAAATAAATTAAAAAACAATGTCAAGAATCACTTTTTTTTGGTCATCAACCCTCCCAAAATATAGAATAAAAAGTGATCAAAAAGTCGCATGTACCCCAAAATAATACCAATAAAAACTACAACCTGTCCCGCAAAAAACAAGCCCTTACACCGCTTTTTTGACGGAAAAATATAAAATTATGACTCTCAGAATACACAAAAAATAAATAATTTCATCAAAGTGATTTTATTGCGCAATCGCCACAAAACATAAAAAACCTATATACATATGGTATCGCCGTAATCGTACCGACCCGCAGAATAAAGTAAAATGTCATTTATACCGCACGGTGAACACTGTAAAAAAAATATACGAAAAACATTGTCAGAATTAATGTTTCTTTGTCACTTTGCTTCCAAAAAAATCTAATAAAATGTGATTTAAAAAAATCACATGTACCCTAAAATGGTACCAATGAAAAGTACAGATTGTCCCGCAACAAATAAGCCCTCACACGGCTCCGTTGGAGAAAAAATAAAAAAGTTCTGGCTCTCAGAATATGGCGATGCAAAATGTGCAGAGTGTTCCAAAAGCGGATAAGATTGGGCACCATTTATCAGTGCGACACCGGCCACATATCTGCGAATTATTATTTATGTACCCCATTATTATACCCTCTTATTATGCCCTGATGTACTCCGCACAGATTACATATACCCCCACATCATAAACTGAAATACCAGCAAAACCCCAAACAGAACAGTTACCAAGCAAAATCTGCGCTCCAAAAGCCAAATGGTGTTCCCTCCCCCCACAGCGTGCCCAAACACCAGCTTACGTCCACATATATGACATTTTATATCTGGGAGAACCCGCTCAACATTGTATGAGGTATTTGTCTTCAGTGGCACAAACTGGGCACAATATATTGTACATTAAAATGGCATATCAGTGGAAAATTTTAATTTTCACTTTGCACCATCCGCTGCGCATTAACGCCTTGGCGCACCACGACTTAATAGCATGTCGTGGTGCGAGGGGTTATTTATGGAGCGGGCTCATGCGCTGTGCACGCTCCATATTCTGCAGGTGTCAGCTGTGTATTACAGCTGACACCCGGGACTAACGGACAGGAACAGCGATCGCGCTGTTACAGGAGCCTGTATAATGACATTATACTGCAATACATTAGTATTGCAGTGTATTGTACCAGCGACCTAATGAACCCGGTGAAGTTCGGTTCGATTGTCCGGGTTCGCTCATCTCAAAGACACTCCATTTGGATGTTTGGAAACAGAAAAGCACGTGGTGCTTTTCTGTTTACATTCATCCTTTTGACAGCTGGTGCGCTGTTTCAGTCGGTTCGCACGGAAGTGCTTCCATGCGACCAGCGTGGTTTTCACGCACCCATTGACTTCAATGGGTGCGTGATGCGCGAAATACGCGGAGATATTGAGCATGTCGCGCTTTTTGCGCAGCTGACAAACGCTGCGCAAAAAGCACGGACTGTCTGTACTGCCCCATAGACTTGTATTGGTCTGTGCGTGGCGCGTGAAAACCACGCGGCCCGCACGGACCCAATACACGCTCGTGTGAATCCCCCCTTATTACCACATAAAGAGACACATGTCAGATTTGAGAAAATGGGGCTGGTCATGAAGGTCAAAATGAGCTCGGTCTTGAAAGGGTTAAGTTGTTATGATGGTCCTCAATGGTTGCTTCTAGCAAAAACAGAGACGACATTATACTTTATAGTTCTGTCTGCCAAGTTCCTGGATCCTATAAGACATCCATACAGAATATGTGCACACTGATTCCAACTAATGTACTTACCATTTGTTTTCATCCTGATGGAATAAATGGGATCTGTCAGAGGAGACATTGTTTATTTATTGTATTGTTTCCATGTATAGTAGATGCAGTATACAGAATACATTCAGCTTTCTCTTTAAAGTCACTGCTAATGCTGCATGTACAATAATGATCCAGTCATTCAATGTTCTCATTTTCCTAATTATTTATTCAACTTTTAGGGCCGCCGATGACGAATCGGAAGAACGCCTCCAAAGGGAAGGCAGACAGTTCAGTGACCATCTTATAAACCCAGTGATCACCGATGTCCCTGACTTTAAGGAGAGATTATCTGGAGAACTGGTCTTCCTGAAAACATCCCAGATCGTCCATGGAATCTTCTCTGAGGTAATTTCAGTTCTATGTATCTGACCAGCAGGTTGTATATGAAGAGATGATTGTATATGGACGAGTGTTATTTTCATAGATGCTTTATGAATGTTATCAGTGAATATATTCAGAGTAATATTGGTCATACATCTTCCATATGTTCTGTCTGATCTCCTGGTTGGGCTGAGAATGAAGCTCTGCTGTGAGAGAAGTTGTAGATCTGTCCAGTACATTGTACAGCACTGTCCTCTGTATACAGCAGTGGTGACTAGTAGCTGTATACAGAGGTTAGGATAGGGAAGGCTATATATAAAACCAGTGTATACTCCCAGTGTGTAATTCTGTCTCCATTTACTTACGCAGCTGATTAAAAAAGAGAAGATCGGACGAAAGAGGGAGAAAATTATCGAGTTTAGGAGAGCGCCTCTAATAACAGTGCTGGCTGTAATATCAAGGCAGCAGGATTCATTTCTGGCGGAGGAACTCCTATGGATAGATTACAACCCTCTAATGGATGAATTCATGCCTAGAAGGTAAGGGATCATGGGAATTATATATCCTTCCATATGTCCACTAAACTGATCACATTACCATAGAAAACCTCACTAATTTTGCAGTAATGCATCATATGGTATATTGCCACAAGTCTTATCTACTATAAATCTCAATATACTTTGTGTTATAACAGCCCCCTCCCCCATAATGAGCTGTGTAATATGTGGTGCTGTCTAAATAAAGGCTGATAATAATAATATGAACTATAATGTAGTAAGAATTATAACTTATAATATAGAGAAATTGTTCCAACAATGATTCTCCGCTAAATCTTATTCTCTGTCTTCTTCATTTCCGGCAGGATGTGGCCGGTGTCCAAAATCAAGATGGCCACAAAACAGCTCCACCAATTATATCAAATTGTGTCTGTGGAAACTGAAGGAGAACATTTATTTCACGTTCATTCCCCAAAAGAAGAACGTGACAAAACCTTCCTTCAGTGGGAATATATAATCCATCACATCAACCAGCAGGAACCTGTGAGTCAAGATTTTATCCACTGAATTACTGGGGTTTTGTAGGTTTAGTGATGGAAAAGGAGAAATTGATGGCACAGAACAAAGAGACTTGTAGTAGGACGTTCTGGTGAAGTCTAATGGAGATTGAAGGCCTTCTCCTGTATCTTTGACATAATGTTTCCTGCAGCTCAGCCGCTCATGCTTTATTAGGGTATGTTCACACGTACACGTCCGTAACGGCTGAAATCACGGAGCTGTTTTCAGGAGAAAACAGCTCCGCAATTTCAGACGTAATGGCAAGTGCAGGCGCTTTTCGCGGACGTAATTGGAGCTGTTTTTCCATTGTGTCAATGGAAAATGTCTCCAATTACGTCTCAAGAAGTGACAGGCACTTCTTTGACGCGGGCGTCTTTTTTACACGCCGTCTTTTGACAGCGGCGCGAGTAAATAAAATGACCGTCGGCACAGAACATCGTAAAACCCATTCAAATGAATGGGCAGATGTGTGCCGATGCTTTGGAACCGTATTTTCGGACGTAATTCGGGGCTAAAACGCCCGATTAACGTCCGTAAATAGGGTGTGTGAACCCAGCCTTAATAATAATAGTAATAGTAATAACCTTCATTTCTACAGCAGGTATAATATATTCCACGGGACAAATGAGCGGCCCCTGCCCGTTAGCGCTTACAATCTAGAGATGCCGGATTGTGGGGTTCCTTGTATGTCACAAATAGGAACTAACGTCTTTATTCATTGTCTTTCACAGTTTCATCTTGATGACATATTATCTGCAGATACAAGGTATGTTATTTATTTCACTCTCATCATTTTATTTTATGTCTTTTTTATGTTTTGTGCTGGGACATGTAGACCCCACAGGTTATATTAATAAATGAGGCCCTAGAGGCTGAGTCAGGACAAGGTACCATTTTTTTAATTAAAACATAGTATAAATTTAAACCCCAAGTATGAGAAATAGGGTAACATAAAATTCAGTAAAAGAAAGGACTGTGTCTCCAGAAGTTGTTCTATAACATGCAATAATTCACATATCTTTTCATTTTTCCTTTTTTGCACTTCACAGGTCAATGGATTGGAAATTCAATGAAAAGATCCGTAATATCGATCCTGAATGCTGGATAGAAGAGGAGAATATAAAGAGAAGTAAGTCGTCTTTTATAGTGTGTATGGTGTCTGTACATCAAGCTCTTATAGAAAGTGTGACTGCAGTTATTCCGTCTTCTCCTGGATAAGACGCTGCTTCCTATGTGAATGTCATGTGAACAGAAGGTGCTACAAGACGAAGTAATATGCAGGAGTTTAGTATCGGAACCTGATTACTTTACACAACCCGGGTAATAGAGGGTGTTACTGATTAAGGGGTCCCCCTCTATTATGTCCATATGCCCTAATAAATCTTATATGTGCATCGCTGAAAACGCCGTTCTCTTCAGAAGAATACACAGGGGGTCTAAATCTAATTTAGAGGAAAAATACAATGCTGCCGCTCATGGAAACCAATCATATCTCTGCTTTCATATTTTAACCTTCAATAGTACAATGGAAACTTAAATTTGATTGGTCGCCATAAACAAAGTCAGCTGTTCCTACCTACAATTGTTTATATACATTATTCCTGTATCCTTCTGGGCAGCCCACACTATTTACTAGAATATTACTGGAGCTCGTCCTCACTCAGCGATAGTGATGTACACCGCACCCCACTATACACGTAACCTGTGTGTACAAAAAATCCAGGATTTAGGCATGATGAGGTTAAAAATGCAATAGGCCCTCAAAACCACAGCATTCACAAACAGTTGTGTAAATGGGTAGTCATAACTATCCATTCACTGCACAAAAAATTAACCAACACTGCAAAGTGTGAACGAGGCATAGTTTATATATTGTAGGTATATAAAGGTATTGCAGGTACTTTGTGTTGCGGCTTTATAATTGTGTTATTTTGTTTTAGGGGGCTGGCTAAGAATGAGTGATGATGTCAGATATTGGTGGAAAGTTGCTAAATCTAAAATCTCTGGAAAGAAAGTCACTCAAGAAAAAAGTAGAGAGAGCAAAGAAAGACCAGAAAACATTAAAGAACCCTCCTCTTCTTCATCATCTCAACCAGAGAGCTCAGACCCAGAGCCCACCATGCAGGATGACCTTACAAAGCTAGTCCTGAAAGAGGTAGAAGATCCTAAGGAAAACATCAACTTATTAAGATCTGAGGAGCAGGACCTGAGAGAGAGGATCATAGAAGTGCAGAATGGACAGATTGTGAGACCACGCTCAAATCTCATCAACCTATTAATATCTGAGGAGCAGGACCTGAGAGAGAGGATCATAGAAGTGCAGAATGGACAGATTGTGAGACCACGCTCAAATCTCGGGTTAACATATGAAAATGATTATACAACAACTTGGAGACTATCTGGCTGGTGGGAAATGATCAGCCTATAATTCTGCTTTATCAGAGGGTTACAAAATCAGACCCTTCCATCCGCTTTCAGGAATCTGTTAGGAGAATTTTCCATTCTTATCAATAAAAATTCAATGATTCATCTGAATAAGTGCTTCTTTTATTCTTGCGGCAAGGAGACAAATGGCAGATCAGCAGTTGTCTGAGCTTCATCACATAAGCACACGTTTATATAGGCTTTAACCACAACCAGGTGACATTTTGCACATGACAGTGAGTATCTTACACAAAATACTAGTCTAATGCAGTTTTGCTTCATATAGCATATTTTGACACTAACAACTGAAACTGGGATAAAGTTGAACTTCCTTAACCCCTTCCCTCTTTAGCCACTTTTGACCTTCCTGATAGAGCCTCATTTTTCAAATCTGACATGTGTCACTTTATGTGGTAATAAATCCGGAATGCTTTCACCTATCCAAGCGATTCTGAGATTGTTTTCTCGTGACACATTGGACTTTATGTTACTGGCAAAATTTTCTTGATATGTTCAGTATTTAATTGTGAAAAACACCAAAAATTAGCGAAAAATTGCAAAAATTAGCATTTTTCTCAATTTAAATGTATCTGCTTGTAAGACAGGCAGTTATAGCACACAAAATTGTTGCTAATTAACATCACCCATATGTCTACTTTAGATTGGCATCGTTTTTTGAACATCCTTTTATTTTTCTATGACCTCACAAGGCTTAGAACTTTAGAAGCAATTTCTCACATTTTCAAGAAAATTTCAAAAGGCTATTTTTACAAGGGCCAGTTCAGTTGTGAAGTGGTTTTGAGGGCCTTATATATTAGAAACCCCCAAAAAGTCACCCCATTTTAACAACTTCACCCCTCAAAGTATTCAAAACAGCATTTAGAAAATGTCTTAACCCTTTACACATTTCACAGGAATTAAAGCAAAGTAGAGGTGACATTTACAAATTTCATATTTTTCTGCAGAAATAAATTTTTAATACTATTTTTTTTATAACACAGAAGGTTTTACCAGAGAAATGCAACTCAATATTTGTTGCCCAGTTTCTGCAGTTTTAGGAAATATCCCACATGTGGCCGTAGCGTGCTACTGGAATGAAGCACCGGCCTCAGAAGCAAAGGAGCACCTAGTGGATTTTGGGGCCTTATTTTTGTTAGAATATATTTTAGGCACCATGTCAGGTTTGAAGGGCTCTTGCAGTGACAAAACAGTCAAAATCCCCCAAAAGTGACCCCATCTGGGAAACTAGACACCTCAAGGAAATTATCTAGGGGTGTAGTGAGCATTTTGACCTCACAGGTTTTTTACAGAAATTATTTGAAGTAGGCCGTGAAAATTAAAATCAACATTTCTTCAAAGAAAATGTAGGTTTAGCGTTTTTCTTCCTCATTTCCACAAGGACTAAAGGAGAAAAAGCACCGCAAAATTTGTAATGCAATTTCTCCCGAGTAAAACAATACCTCACATGTGGTAATAAACGGTTGTTTGGAGACACGGCGTGGCTGAGAAGGGAAAGAGCGCTATTTGGCTTTTGGAGTTCAAATTTAGCAGGAATGGTTTGCGGAGGCCGTGTCACATTTACAAAGCCCCTGAGGTGACAAAACAGTGGAAACCCCCAACAAGTGACCCCAGTTTGGAAACTATACCCCTTGAGGAAATTATCTAGGGGTATAGTTAGCATTTTGACCCCACAGGTTTTTTGCAGAAATTTTTGCAAGTAGGCTGTGAAAATGAAAATCTACATTTTTTCAAATAAAATGTAGGTTTAGCTAATTTTTTTTCATTTCCACAAGGACTAAAGGAGAAAAAGCACCATAAAATTTGTAAAGAAATTTCTCCCGAGTAAAACAATACCCCACATGTGGTAATAAACGGCTGTTTGGACACACGGCGAGGCTGAGAAGGGAAAGAGCGCCATTTGGCTTTTGGAACTCAAATTTATCAGGAATGGTTTGCAGAGGCCATGTCACATTTACAAAGCCCCTGAGGGGATAAAACAGTAGAAACCCCCCACAAGTGACCCCATTTTGTAAACTACACCCATTGAGGAAATTATCTAAGGCTATAGTGAGCGTTTTGACGCAACAGGTTTTTTGCATAAATTATTGGAAGTAGGCCCTGAAAATGACAATCGAAATTTTTTCAAAGAAAATGTAGGTTTAGCTAATTTTTTATAATTTCCACAAGAACTGAAGGAGAAAAAGCACCGCAAAATTTGTAAAGCAATTTCTCCCGAGTAAAACAATACCCCACATGTGGTAATAAACGGTTGTTTGGAGACACGGCGTGGCTGAGAAGGAAAAGAGCGCTATTTGGCTTTCGGAGTTCACATTTAGCAGGAATGGTTTGCGGAGGCCATGTCACATTTACAAAGCCCCTGAGGGGACAAAACAGTGGAAACCCCCCACAAGTGACCCCATTTTGGAGACTACACCCATTAAGGAAATTATCTAGGGGTATAGTGAGCGATTTGACCCCACAGTTTTTTTGCAGAAATTATTGGAAGTAGGCCCTGAAAATAATAATCTACATTTTTTTAAAAAAAAATCTAGGTTTAGCTAATTTTTTCTCATTTCCAGAAGGACTGAAGGAGAAAAAGCACCACAAAATTTGTAAACCAATTTCTCCCGAGTAAAACAATACCCCACATGTGGTAATAAACGGCTGTTTGGACACACGGCAGGGCTTAGAAGGGAAAGAGCACTATTTGGCTTTTTGAGATCACATTTAGCAGGAATGATTTGCGGAGGCCAGGTCACATTTGCAAAGCCCCTGAGGGGACAAAACAATGAAAACGCCCAAAGAGGGACTCCATTTAGGAAACTACACCTCTTGAGGAATTCATTATAGGGGTGTAGTGAGCATTTTGACCCCACAGATGTTTCATAGAATTTATTAGAATTAGGCAGTGAAAATAAAAACAGTCCTTTTTCTTCAATAAGACGTAGCTTTAGCGCAAATTTTTTCATTTTCTCAACAAATAAAGGAAAAAAAGAACCCAAAATTTGTAAAGCAATTTCTCCCGAGTACGGCAATACCCCATATGTGGTCATAAACTGCTGTTTGGGCAAACGGCAGGGCTCAGAAGAGAAGGACCGCCATTTGGAGTGCAGATGTTGCTGGATTGGTTTCTGGGCGCCTGTAGGCCCAAAACAGTGGAAACCCCCCAGAAGTGACCCCATTTTGGAAACTACACCCCTCAATGCATTTACCAAGGGGTGTAGTAAGCATTTTAACCCTGCAGGTGTTTTGTAGAAATTAGTGTTCACTCGATGTTGCAGAGTGAAAATGGGATTTTTTTTCCATAGATATGCCAATATGTGGTGCCCGGCTTGTGCCACCATAACAAGGCAGCTCTCTAATTATTATGCGGTGTTTTCCGGTTTTAGAAACACCCTACATGTGGCCCTAATCTTTTGTCTGGACATATGACAGGGCTCAGAAGTGAAGAGTACCATGCGGAGTGGAGGCCTAATTTGGCGATTTACAAAGTATTGGTTCACAATTGCAGAGGCTCAGATGTGAAATAATAAAAAGAAACCCCTGACCCCCACTATGGAAACTGCACCCCTCAAGGCATTTATTAAGGGGTGTAGTGAGCATTTTCACCCCACAGGTCTTTTCCATAAATGAATGCGCTGCGGATGGTGCAAATTAAAAATTTATATTTTTCCCTAGATATGCCATTCAGTGGCAAATATGTAATGCCCAGCTTATGACGCTGGAGACATACACCCCAAAAATTGTTAAAAGGGTTCTCCCGGGTATGACGATGCCATATATGTTGAAGGAAACTGCTGTTTGGGGACGCTGTAGGGTTCAGAGCCGAGGGAGCACCATTTGGCTTTTGGAGAGCGGATTTTGCTTGGTACTATATTTGTTTGAGTATTGCTGGTGTTTTATAATGTGGGGGTACATGTAAGCGGGGAGGAGTATATAAGGGGCATAGTCAGGTGGTATAAAAAAAAAAAAATAATCCATAGATGTGTGTTACGCTGTGAAGCAATCCTTTCCGCACAGGCCAGTGTCGCACTGATAAATGGTGTCATTTCTTATCCCCCTTTTGGTCCACACTCCGCACCTTTTGTCGTTTGGGGAATTTTGCTGGGAAAGTGTTGTCCTGGTATAATACGGGCACCGTCGCTTCCAGCGGATATGTTTGGGCTCTCCCCTTCCTGGTTCCCTAATTTTAGGTCCTTGATAAATCGCCTCTTGAAACAGAAGAAATGTTCCCCTCGGGCACAACTGCATATTTTTTTATTTCCTGACTTATTGGAGCCATAACTAATTTTATTTTTCATAGACGTAGCGGTATGAAGGCTGGTTTGTTGTGGGACGAGCTGTAGTTATTATTGGTACCATTTTGGGGTACATGTCACTTTTTGATCACCTTTTATCCTATTTTTTGGGATGCCAGGTAAACAAAAAAACGCAATTCTGGCACAGCTTTTTTCGGTTTTTTTATACAGCGTTCACCATGCGTTATAAATTACATGTTAACTTTATTCTGTGGGTCAGTATGATTCTGGCGATACCTAATTTATAACACTTTTTTATGTTTTACAACTTTTTGCACAATAAAATTACTTTTGTAAAAAGAATGTATTTTTTCTGTCGCCAAGTTGTGAGAACCATAACTTTTAAATTTTTTTGTCGACGGAGGTGTATGAGGGCTTGTTTTTTGCGGGACGAGCTATAGTTTTTATAGGTATCATTTTTGGATACGTGCGACTTTTTGATCACTTTTTATTCTAACATTTGTAGGGCAAAGTGACCAAAAAACAGAAACTCTGGTAAAGTTTTTTACGTTTTTTTTTACGCTGTTCACCGCGTGCAATAAATAATATAATATTTTGATACCTCAGGTCGTTACGGTCGTGGCGATACCAAATACATATGGTTTATTATTATTTTTCAATAATAAAGGACTTGATAAGAGTAAAAGGGGGATTGTGTTTTATTTGATTACTTGAAACTTTTATTGTTTTCAAACTTTTATTTTTTTCACTTTTTTTTACACTTTTTTATACTTTTTTTACACTTTTCTTCAAGTCCCACTAGGGGACTTGAAGGTCCAACGGTCAGATGTTTTTTTTTCTAATACATTGCACTACCTATGTAGTGCAATGTATTAGATCTGTCAGTCATTCACTGACAGCAAGCCGATTAGGCTTCGCCTCCCGGCGGGTCCTAAATCGGCTTCCGTAATGGCAGAGCAGGAGACCATTGTGTCTCCTGTTGCCATAACAGCAGTCGCCAGTCCCGATTGCCTCTCAGGGCTGGCGATCTGCTAGTAACCGCTACGATGCAGCAATCGCTTTTGATTGCTGCATCGAAGGGGTTAATGGCAGGGATCGGAGCTAGCTCCGGTTCCTGCCGTTACAGGTGGATGTCAGCTGTACAGTACAGCTGACTTCCACCGCTGATGACGCCGGATCAGCTCCTGACCCGGCGCCATCTTGCCGGCAGCTACGGAAGCCGATCAGGCTCCGCCGCCGGGCGGATCTTGACCGGCTTCGGTGCTAGGCAGACTGGGAGGCCAGTATTAGGCCTCCGGTTGCCATTGCAGCCACCGGAACCCAGGCAATTTCATTGCTGGGGCTCCGATGAGCTGCAAACACCTTAAGTGCAGCGATCGCGTTTGAGCGCTGCACTTAAGGGGTTAATGGCGGGGATCGAAGCTAATTTCGGTCCCCGCCGTTACAGTCGGATGTCAGCTGTAAGATACAGCTGAGATCCGACGATGATGGTACCGACTCAGCTTCTGAGCCGGTGCCAAACATTTGACGTAAATGTACGGCATTTTGCGGGAAGTCAATGCTTTCCATGACGTACATTTACGTCAAATGTCGGAAAGGGGTTAAAGTCCATCTGTCTCTATTGAGAAATCCAACTGCCCCAAACTTGAAAGCAAAGCATATTTAACACTTTATCAGAAAAAAACATTTCCTGAGAAGTTCTACATAGCTCAGTGTATATTTCATTTCATTGCATCAAATAAGCATACATTTTAAATAAAACTTTCCTAACAGAATCTCAAAAAACCTAATGTTTACAATTCAAAAGTGCAAAGCAGGAAAAACAATCAAAAGTTCTTTGCAAATATCAGAACTTCCCGCACCGACCCGCACCATGTGTGCAAAAAGTAACATCTTTAAAAAAGGGTTTAATGAAAGAGAAATAGCAGTACAAACAGCTATTATTTCTATATTCTCTCTATCAATAAAACATAACCTCGTCTCAAAGAAGTGTTTTGTGTGCTTTTCTAACAAAGGATTTGACCAATCCATCTCAAACAAGTAGTTAACTTTGGAATATTCAATGGGTTATCGAGAGACGGATAGTTGTACAAGATGTTAGGGCTTGCAGGGAGATTTGATCCACTTGTTGTGGAATTGTCCAAAGTTAAGAAGATACTGGAACAGGGTTATAGAAGTTTTGAATAGAATTTATAACGTTGAGATAGATTGCAGTCCAATTACATGTATACTTTGATGTAGTCTTGGGACAACTCTAAATAATTCCCCAAAAAGATCTCTAGGGTGTAGTTTATATATTGCTAGAAAAATGATACTGAAACAATGGATCTCTAATGAGCCCCAGAATGGAAGGTAGCGGTCCTGAGATACATCCATCTTAAAGGTATTACATGTAAAAACATGAAGGCAACTAGAAAATGTTCTCAGCAATGGGGAAGATGGTGTAATGAGGTGTCCCCAGATGTTAAAAAAAACAGTTTGGTTGAAAGCAGGAAAATAAAATAATAAAAAAAATATATATATATTTATTTATTTTTTTGCTCTCTTTTTATCGTGGGGGGGGAATGCGATTTTTTTCAGTGCGAAGCAATTTTATAGATGAAAATTATTGAAAGAATTTTGTATTTGAAAGAAGAAAATTGTAAAATTTAAAAAAAAATTACTTTTGGAATAAACAAAGTCTGTGTAGATAAAATTTGCAATAGTACCCTAAACGCAGGAAAATAAAAAATAAAGCAGGTCCATATGTCGGTATAGGCAGTCAATACAAATATAAGATTTGCGCAGCTCATGGTTAATTGAGATTTCAAACAAGGATTTAGGATGTTAGAAGACTTGCTGCTTTAGTCTATTTTAAGGGTATGACCAGACGTCTTTCTGCCGACACTGTCCGCATCAATGCCGCGCATAATCTGCGCTGCAGATTCTGTTGCGGCTTTGCCTTAAATGTGCATTAAATTGATGCGGATTAGACGTTGCGTATTCAGGTGAAGAGTACTTCCCTTCTCTCTATCAGTGCAGGATAAAGAGAAGGGGCAGCCCTTTCCCTAGTAAAAGTAAAAGAAATTCATACTTACCCGGCCGTTGTCTTGGTGGCGCGTCCCTCTTTCGACATCCAGCCCGACCTCCCTGGATGACGCGGCAGTCCATGTGACCGCTGCAGCCTGGGATTGGCCTGTGATTGGCCTGTGATTGGCTGCAGCCGTCACATGGAATGAAACGTTATCCCGGGAGGCCAGACTGGAGAAAGAAGCAGGGAGTTCTGGGTAAGTATGAACTTCTATTTTTTTTTACACGTTGATCTATATTGTGATCGGTAGTCACTGTCCAGGGTGCTGAAACAGTTACTGCCAATCGTTTAACTCTTTCAGCACCCTGGACAGTGACTATCTCCTGACGTCGGCTAGCAACGCTCCTGTAATTACGGGTGTGCATGGGGCTTCAGTCTGGCTATAGACCTAGAAATACATAGGTCCAGCCAGAATGAAGAAATATCATGTTCGTAAAACCAATACGCTACGCAACACACATAATATCTGCGGAATTCATTGCGGAATTTAGAATCTCCATTGAAGTCAATGGAGAAATTCCGCAATCAGTCCGCAACAAGTCCGCTACACGTCCGCAACAGCCATTGTATGCTGCGGACACTAAATTCCACACCGCAGCCTATGGTCCGCAGCGGAGATTTTCCGCAACGTGTGCACGAACCTAACTAAAAAGCTGTGGAAAGCAATGGAGAAAATGTCCACTGCGGATTTCCGTAGCGGACTGGCCGCAGTGGAATTCCAGAGCAATTCCGCCACGTCTGGTCATGCCTTCAAAGCATGTTGTACTTTAAGGATCTCCATTGTTCATAAAGAGGACATGTCTTTCCAACACGGGTCTGTTTCCTCCAAAATCACTCTATAAAGGGAAAAGAAAAACACCGGCCTCCAATGGTGTAATAACGCAATGGTTCCAGATAGTAAAAACTAAGAGTTAATTATACTCACAAACATATACAATAAACGATTATGTAGATAAAAGTAAAATAGAGAAACACCGAGGTCCAGCATTTCACCACACAGCTTTTTCCAGGGTATGTTTCCATATCACAATCCCCTTCTTTACGTTTAAAGAGGCTCTGTCACCAGATTTTGCAACCCCTATCTGCTATTGCAGCAGATAGGCGCTGCAATGTAGATTACAGTAACGTTTTTATTTTTAAAAAACGAGCATTTTTAGCCAAGTTATGACCATTTTTGTATTTATGCAAATGAGGCTTGCAAAAGTACAACTGGGCGTGTTTACAGTAACAGTACAACTGGGCGTGTATTGTGTGTGTACATCGGGGCGTTTTTACTTCTTTTACTAGCTGGGCGTTAGGAATGGGAGTGTATGATGCTGACGAATCAGCATCATCCACTTCTGTTCGTTAACACCCAGCTTCTGGTAGTGCACAGACACACAGCGTGTTCTCGAGAGATCACACTGTGACGTCACTCACTTCCTGCCCCATGTCCTGCATCGTGTCGGCCACATCGGCACCAGAGGCTACAGTTGATTCTGCAGCAGCATTAGCGTTTGCAGGTAAGTAGCTACATCGACTTACCTGCAAACGCCGATGCTGCTGCAGAATCAACTGCAGCCTCTGGTGCCGATGTGTCCACGCTCGTCCGACACGATGCAGTACCTGGGGCAGGAAGTGAGTGACGACACAGCGTGATCTCTCGAGAACACGCTATGTGTTTGCACTGCCAGAAGCTGGGCGTTCTGAAGAGAAGTGGATGATACTTCTCGTCAGAACGCCCAGCTAGTAAAAGAAGTAAAAACGCCCCGATGTAACACACATAATACACGCCCAGTTGGACTTTTACTTTAAACACGCCCAGTTGGACTTTAGCAAGCCTCATTTACATAAATACAAAAATGGTAATAACTTGGCCAAAAATGCTCGTTTTTTAAAAAAAAAAATGTTACTGTAATCTACATTGCAGCGCCTATCTGCTGCAATAGCAGATAGGGGTTGCAAAATCTGGTGACAGAGCCTCTTTAAGTAAATTGACATGCTGTTAAGTTAAAAAAAAACTGCACTGCAGGGATCTAGCCAGCCATGAATGAGTAAGGATGCACGTCTGAGCTCCTCTGGTATCCAGCACTGAAGCGGGTTTTTGGCTGCCTATATCCAACATGGGAAGCACAAAAAAAGGCAAGTCAAGACCCCCGTCACCTCCACAGGACACACAGGGGGACATTCAGTCCTATTTCCACCAGCACAAGCCGCTGGAACTTCCAGCTCCAAAACTCACCCCAAGATGGCCGACTGAGCCGCTTCTCCATGGAGGAATGCCTGGGGAGGGCTTCCCCTCCCAGCCTTACACTCTCTGGGGTTGCGGAGTGCTCTGCTGTGACTGCGAAATCGGTCACCAGGATCGGTCACAATGCCACGCGCTCCAGACCGGAAATGACACCATCTTTCCATAACGGGTGTGGTCCACGCACCATGCAGACACAAGGTGGAGGAGCCCCGAGCCAGTCACCATTGGGAGACTCTGAACCCTGTCTGGGACTGTTGACTGCTGTGCGAGTGCCGCTGCAGCTGGGCGTTTCTACATTTCAGTCCAGCTTTCTATTGCGGACCCCTCCAGTGACACAAGTGCCTTGGTCGTGCGACCGATCACCGGACAGCCTTTCCATCATTGCCGCAGGGCAGGGAGGAGAAGCAACATCTCCTCCAGCACCCCAGGTATGACCACTGGACGTTGGGGTGCATCAGGTGGGAGGTAATGCGGCATGAATTAGGGCCATTTCTCCACCAAGGGCTGCTGCTGGTCAAACCCGGGGCTCTATTATAGACCCCCCCCCCCCCCGCTGATTAAGCCATCTCGTCTTGTGCCAGACGACACAGCTTCTCCCATGGACCACCTATCAGGATTCCCAAGCCTACTGACCACACAAGCTCCGGTACCTGAGCACCTTCCTGAATCACCCGGTCTCACGGATGGCTTACACCCTGCAGGTCAAATCAGCTAGTCAAGATCACAGGTCAACGCTACCTCCTCAAGTCAGGAAAATAACAGAGCTGCCAAATTGTTGGACATACAGATGTTGTTACGTACTTCTCTGTCCAGGAACGACATGGCGGAATATGCCAGATTTATCATAGCTAAATGCAAACCCAAGAAATCTCCAAATTTCAATCGGACCTATCTGCCCTCTCGTGTAGACACCAAGGAACAAACTATGATGACATCTCTTCAGAGCTAAAAGAGAAAAAGTAGAGATGCACGGCGCCACATAGTGCAGATGACACATTGTGGGATGTCTAGATAGATGAGATATGTAGTATGCTCACCTAATGGAGTTGTGCTAATTCGGGCACAACCCTGATGTCAGCAGAGAATAAAAGACCAGATAGTAAGCTGCTACCACGGTCCAACCCGGTAACAGGTTTTGTTACCTCAGGATACAGGATTTGAGGTTAGAAGGAAAAAAGGGGACCACACCTGGCGATGCTATACATTACTCATTCAAAATGATGAAGTATAAAATTATGATAATTTATTATATTAAATAACAAGGTTACGCTTTTCGACGTTGGTCCATAAGAATGACAGTGAACACAGCACCTTAAATATAGTGTGTGTGACATCTCTTCAGGACACTGTTAGAACTCACGCTATGCATATTGTGGCCTTACAATCACAATTAGACAATTTGAAAAACCGTAACAGGCTGAATAATCTCCGCATCAGAGGCCTTCCAGAAACTGTAACCACCCAAGATCGTGCTTCAACATTAGTATGTATCTTCAATGGCATCCTGTACTCTCCCCCTTCCACCAAGATTGAACTTGACAGGGCCCATAGAGCCCTCCGCCCTCGGAATCCAGTCCCTAACAAACCGCGAGACATCATTTGTGGAGTACATCACTACAGTATCAAAGAGGAGATCCTCATGAAAGCCAGAGAACATCCTGCAGCTACATTTGGGCAAAAGAAAGTGAGGCAGCACTACCAGATATTTGGATAAGAATCCTTTTATTCCACGTGCGACGTTTCAGCTCAGTGTGAGCCTACATACGTGAACATGTTTATGGCGGCCCTAGGGGAAGGCGCCATCTATGTCTCTCCCCACTTCACTAGGGTTCTGAGGTGGTGGAGATACATAGACGACGTCTTCGTCATCTGAACAGATTCCCAAGTCGAGTTAGAATGTTTCTTTACCTTCCTGAATGAGATGGATGATGATATTAAATTTACTATGGAATCATCAGTAACATCTTTACATTTTCTTGATACCAGAGTCTTCATTCAAGAAAATAAACTTACTACTGATTTGTATAGCAAGCCTACAGACCGCAACAATCTCTTGAGGTTTGAAAGTTGCCATCCTCATCTTATGATTGCCTCTCTCCCTTACAGCCAGATGTTGAGAGTAAAAAGGATTGTACAGGATCCTTCCACGCTCGAAACCAGGTTGAGAGATATGTCTCAAAAACGTAAGAACCGCGGCTATCCTAGAAAATTATTAGATAATAAGAAATTGAAAGTGGATGAGACATGACCTTTTGAAGAACAAAATACAGTCATCATCTCATAGATTAACATTAGTATCTACGTATTCTCACAAGAGCAATGAAATTGCTAGGATTATTAAAAAAGAATGGGGGATATTAAGGAGTACGTATAAGATCCCTGAATTCGTGGCTCCACCACGTATGGCCTATCGTAGGACTAAAAATTGAAGAGATCGCTTGGTGCATGCGGATGTGGGGCCATTGGCCAAGAGTCATCAGTCTGTGTTAGCCCCTAAAAAACTTGGCTGTTTCCCCTGTTTGGGATGTAAAAATTGCAAAAACATAGTCAAGGGTGAGGTCTTTGTTCATCCAACTAAAGGCACTACACATAAAATCAAATATCACTTAACATGTAAATCAGATTATGTGGTATATATCATACAATATTATGTGGTATATATCATACAATGTCCCTGCAAACTATTATATGTAGGTGAAACCACTCTTGAGTGTAGAAAACGTGTTAACAATCATAAATCCACAATCCGTACTAAGAAAATTGACCTACCCTTGCCCAAACACTTTGTGGAAAACAACCATGGGGAGAATAACTTTAAATTATTCATCGTAGATCATGTACCCCGCCATAGACGTGGCGGTGATAGGATCTCTAAATTAAAACGATTGGAGCTTGAGTGGATATTTAAACTAGATACCTTATCCCCTAGGGGTCTTAATATGTATTTTAAGATTTTCCCAAGTTTGTCTAGGTAGTCCAGAGTCACACTTTGATATGAACATCTGTCTGTGGTTCCATCATTATCCCTGCATTCCTCTCCCTCTTATTGGATAGGAAAACAATAACAGTTTGACAATTTCTTATCAATATGTATATTTTCTATATATTGTTGATAATGTTCATCATTGGATATATCCAGTGCCGCACCTGCCATGAGGCCAGGTGAGCCGACGGCCTCAGGCGGCACCACCTACCCAAACAGGGGGGGGGCGGTATTTTCAGCCCGGGACGGACTGGACCGGGGGGAGTGGCCATGCAGACGCACATAGCAGACGTGCCGAACGTCTGTAACACTCCTCCTCCTCTCTGACGCTGTACACAGCACATGCAGCCAGAGAGGAGCAAGTCTGCAGGAGGAGCGACAAGCAGCACGAGGTAAGTTACTGCCTTTCTGGGACCGGGACCCGTGACGTGAGTATACTGCAAGGGGGGGGTCTGGGCATTTTACCGACAGCAGAGGGCTCTATGGGGCTGGAATAATCCACCCCATAGAGCCCTCACATCACTATAATGGAAGGATTAGTGTGGGTGGAGGAGAGTCCGAGCGTCTGACTGTCTGACTTACTGCAGAGAGCTCTATTGGGGGGGATTCTGCCCCCCCTTTAGAGCAGTCCGTCAGATGCTCAGACCCCCCTAACCTTTCAGTATAGTAACTAGTCAGGGCTCTATGGTGGGGGGATAATTCCCGCCTATAGAGCCCTCTGCTGTCAGTAAAACGCCCAGACCCCCCCCCACTTGCAGTATACTCCTGGCTCCCCCCCCCCCCCCCTTGTAGTATACTCCTGGCTTTGTAGCTTTCCTGTGCTTAATTAGCATGGGAAAGCTACAAGCAGGGCTGTGACTGGTGAGTCTCACAGTAACTCCCAGTGCACACTGCATGCGGCAGCTGCGGCAGCCAGTCTGACTGTGAGTCTCTGACCAGTCACCACCCACACGCAGCAGGGAGACCGGATAGACTGATAGTGCCTGTCGTTGAATAAACCCTCAACTACTACAGTTTCACATGCAATCCCTATGACAGCTTCTATAGAGTAGTGGTTAGTTTGTCTGCCTTACACATGGAAGGTTGCTGGTTCAAATTCCAGCTGAGGTTTTTTTTTTTTTTGTTTTATATTATTAATATCTTGTTTTGGGCTTTGTTCACACTAGCATTAGTATACGTTTACCTCTCTTCCGTCAGAGGAAGAGAGGATCGATACGTTAAACGGAAAGCAACGGCTCCATTAGAATTACCATTGCTTTCAATGGTAATTCTTTTGTATCAGTTGCTTTCCGTTTGTCTCCGTTCGCTAGGTTTCCGTTCTTTTGAACGGAAATAAAAGTTCTGCAGACTGCACTTTTGTTTCCTTTAAAAAAAACGGAGACTTAGCGAACGGAGACAAACGGAAAGCAACTAATACAAAAGAATTACCATTGCTTTCAATGGTAATTCTAATGGAACCGTTGCTTTCCGTTTAACGTATCGATCCTCTCTTCCTCTGACAGAAGAGAGGTAAACGTATATTAATGCTAGTGTGAAAGAAGCCTTAGGGCCTGTTCACATCAGCGTTGGCTTTCCGTTCTGGGGTTCCATCGGAGGTAACCCCGCAACGGAAAGTCAAACTGAAACCACAGCTTCCGTTTCTGTCACCATTAGCGCAGTCGACTGCGCTATTGATTCCGTCACAAAAACGGAAACCTGCCGGAGTGGTGACGTACGGAAACCATTAGCAATGTTTCCGTCACCATTGATTTCAATGGTAACTGAAACGGATGCTGTGGTTTCAGTTTGACTTTCCGTTGCGGGGTTCAACCGACGGAAACCTCCCACGGAACCCCGGAACGGAAAGCCAACGCTAATTAAAATAAATATATTATATAATGTATATAGCGCTGTATCCTGTATCTGTCAGGTCAGCGGGACTGACTGATTCAGTGTCAGCGAGTCCTGCAGGATCGAGCTGTTACCGATCACATCTAAGTTCATAACTTAGATGTGATCAGTAATAGGCGACCTAATGCATTCAGGTCTCAGCGCTATATACAGCTGCTCTGTATACAGGATACAAAGCAGCTGTATCTCAAAAAGTACAAATCATTTTCAATAAAAAGTAATTAAAACTTGCACCAATCGCAGTAATAGATATCTTTATATATCATAGTGACATGTCCGAAGTTTTCATCGGTGGGGGACCGAGCACTGAGGCCTCCACCAATCGCTAAAACTAAGCAGCAGAAGTGCTCGGGTGAGCGCTGTGCCACTTCATTTATGATCGACTTTCAGCCGAGTGAGCGGTGTACGGACTCCTAGACTTTCTATTGAGCCCGTACACTGCTCCAAGGAAAGCCAAACAGAATTAAAGCGGCACACCGCTCACCCGAGCACTTCTGCTGCTTCGTTTTAGCGACTAGTGGGGGGTCTCAGTGTTCGGACCCCACTGATCAAAACTTCTGACATGTCAAAAGTTTTTAAAAAAGTTGTTACACTTTAAAGAGAACCTTTCACCTGCCACCAGATTTGCATTTGAGTGCAGCATGTAATGGTCATGGCTGCCCAAAATCTGGGGCACTTTATATTTTTTTTCCTACCCTCCTTCCTTACTTAGATATCGGTGCTGTAATATTTGGCCCCCCTTCATTTAAATAACCCCATGAAATGCCAATGGGGCGGTAATTGGCAAGGGGACGTGTAACATCGCTGTGACACTGCCCAATCCGCTACGGACAATGTCAGCAGCATGAGCTGGAGAGAGGAGATCATGTGCGCGTGCACACGCTTTCACTCTTCAGCTCTCGGCAGGCAAGTACAAGACTGTGATCTCAGGTGAGAGATCAGTCTTGTCGTCCTTGTCTGCCGAGAGCTAATGAGTGAGAGCGTGCGTGCGCGCACAGCTCCGATGCCATGGAACAGAAGAAGAAGAATTCACACTCTACTTCTCCTCTTGTGTTCTTTAGTGGTGGCGGAGCTGCGCGCACGCGCTCTCTCCAGCTCTTGCTGTAATGCTGACCGTAGCTGATTGGACAGTGTCACAGCGATGTTACACGCCCCCTTGCCAATTACCTCCCCATTGACAGTTCATGGGTTTATTTAAATATCGGGCGCCAAATATTACAGCACTGATATCTAAATAACGAAGGAGGCTAAGAAAAAAATGTAAAGTGCCCCAGAGTTTGTGCAGCCCTCCCCATTACATGCTGCACTCAGCTGCACATGTATGTGGAGGTGAAAGGTTCTCTTTAAAGAGGCTCTGTCACCAGATTTTGCAACCCCTATCTGCTATTTCAGCAGATAAGCGCTGCAATGTAGATTACAGTAACGTTTTTATATTTAAAAAACGAGCATTTTTGGCCAAGTTTTGACCATTTCTGTATTTATGCAAATGAGGCTTGAAAAAGTCCAAGTGGGCGTGTTTAAAGTAAAAGTCCAAGTGGGCGTGTATTATGTGCGTACATCGGGGCGTTTTTACTACTTTTACTAGCTGGGCGTTCTGACGAGAAGTATAATCCACTTCTCTTCAGAACGCCCAGCTTCTGGCAGTGCAGATCTGTGACGTCACTCACAGGTCCTGCATCGTGTCGGCCACATCGGCACCAGAGGTTACAGTTAATTCTGCAGCAGCATCAGCGTTTGCAGGTAAGTAGCTACATCGACTTACCTGCAAACGCCGATGCTGCTGCAGAATCAACAGTAGCCTCTGTTGCCGATGTGGCCGACACGATGCAGGACCTGTGAGTGACGTCACAGATCTGCACTGCCAGAAGCTGGGCATTCTGAAGAGAAGTGGATGATACGTCTCGTCAGAACGCCCAGCTAGTAAAAGTAGTAAAAACGCCCCGATGTACACACATAATACACGCCCACTTGGACTTTTACTTTAAACACGCCCACTTGGACTTTTGCAAGCCTTATTTGCATAAATACAAAAATGGTCATAACTTGGCCAAAAATGCTCGTTTTTTAAAAATAAAAACGTTACTGTAATCTACATTGCAGCGCCTATCTGCTGCAATAGCAGATAGGGGTTGCAAAATCTGGTGACAGAGCCTCTTTAAAAGAAAGGTGTTATAATTATTTTTTTTTATTTGATATGTTTTATTTTATGGGCCTAATTTTTCTAATTATTTTAATATGTTCCCGAAGGTAACTATTTATTCATATGTTTGTACTTCTGTGGGGGCAGCCAACTCTATTTTTATTTTTCATACTGCTAATTTTTGTTTTGCAGGTTCCGCTGGACCGATTGGACTACGTCGTAGATTCGTTGGACTACTTCGCTGATTTAAGCTTTATTTCTTTTTTTTTAATAAAATGGTTAAAGTGGATTGTGTGGAAGAGTTGTCATTTCAATAAAATAAATTTATTTATGTCTCTGTTTTTTAATACTTCATTACTGCCTTAGTAATGGCAGCTGTCTGATTGAGAGCGTCCATTACTAAGAAGGGGCTTAGTGTTAGCCAGTAATAAGGCTATCACTAACCCCTATTATTACCCCGGTACCCACCGCCACCAGGAGTACTGGGAAGAGCTGGGTACGATCCAGCACCCGACCGTCTGAAGAGAAGGGCGGGTACTGGGGTGGCTGCAGGCTGGTACTATCAGGCTCGGAATGGCCAAAAACCATGGCCCTTCCCACCCTGGTAATGCTAGGCTGCTGCTTTAGGCTGGGTTCACACGACCTATTTTCAGACGTAAACGAGGCGTATTATGCCTCGTTTTACGTCTGAAAATAGGGCTACAATACGTCGGCAAACATCTGCCCATTTATTTGTATGGGCTTGCCGACGTACTGTGCAGACGACCTGTAATTTACGCGTCATCGTTTGACAGCTGTCAAACGACGACGCGTAAATGGACTGCCTCGGCAAAGAAGTGCAGGTCACTTCTTTGCCACGTAATTTGAGCTGTTCTTCATTGAACTCAATGAAGTACAGCTCAAGATTTACGAGCGTCTCAGACGGCTCGCAAAATGCGAGGAGGAGCATTTACGTGTGAAACGAGGCAGCTGTTTTCTCTTGAAAACAGTCTGTCTTTTCACACGTAAATGACAGCTAGCGTGTGCACATACCCTTATTGTATCTGGCTGGTTATGAAAAATGGACGGGATCTCACGTAATTTTTTTTCTATTATTTTTTTTTTTTAAAAGACGTGGGGTTCCCGCTATTTTTCACAACCAGCCAGATACAATACAGCAGCTGCAGCCTAGCATCACCAGGGTGGGAAGGGCCACGTTTTTTATCCCTTCCCAGCCTGGTAAAACCAGCCTGTGGTCGCCCTGCTGCCTTACCGTCGCTTCAGATGGTCGGGTACTGGATCGTACACCCCTCGCGGCAGTGAGAATCGGGGTAATAATAGGGGTTAGTGATAGCCTTTTTACTGGCTAATACGAGGCCCCTTCTTAGTAATGGACGCTCTCAATCAGACAGCAGCCATTACCAAGGCCATAATAAAGTATTAAAAAAAACAGACATAAGAAAAACTTTTATTGAAATCTAAACTCCCCCATGCAACCCTCTTTCACCATTTTTTTTTTTTTTTAAAAAGTAGATCATCGGAGTGGTCCAATGAATCTACGACATAGTCCAAACGCTCCAGCGGAACCTACCAAAAAAAAGCAGTATAAAAATTTAAAAAACTTAAATTTGCCACAATAGTCACTCGATATAACTATACTTTAATCACTTATATGGTCTGCAGATATCTTGTGTATAACTGGCATCTACCTCTATAAGGTCACTATGGTGGTAATATTGGTCTATATATAGTGTGATTTATTCACTAACAGTATGGTGGGTTTTTTCTGACACTATGTTGTAGTAATATGTGATCATGGTTTGGTAGTTTTATTCAGTATCCGTATGGAGGTATTATTCATTAACAGTATGGGGGTATTATTTAGTAACAGTATGGGGGTATTATTCGGTAACAGTATGGGGGTATTATTCAGTAACAGTATGGGGTATTATTCAGTAACAGTATGGGGGTATTATTCAGTAAGAGTATGGCGGTATTATTCAGTAACAGTATGGGGGTATTATTCAGTAACAGTATGGGGGTATTATTCAGCAACAGTATAGGGGATTATTCAGTAACAGTATGGAAGTATTATTCAGTAATAGTATGGAGGTATTATTCAGTAACTGTATGGCAGTATTATTCAGTAAGTGTATGGCGGTATTATTCAGTAACAGTATGGAGGTATTATTCAGTAACAGTATGGGGGTATTATTCAGTAACAGTATGGGGTATTATTCAGTAACAGTATGGAAGTATTATTCAGTAATAGTATAAAGGTATTATTCAGTAACCGTATGGCAGTATTATTCAGTAACAGTATGGGGGTATTATTCAGTAACAGTATGGAGGTATTATTCAGTAACAGTATGGGGGTATTATTCAGTAAGAGTATGGGGGTATTATTCAGTAAGAGTATGGCGGTATTATTCAGTAACAGTATGGGGGTATTATTCAGTAACAGTATGGGGTATTATTCAGTAACAGTATGGAGGTATTATTCAGTGACAGTATGGGGCTATTATTCAGTAACAGTATAGGGTTAATTTTCAGTAAAGGTATGGGGGTATTATTCAGTAACAGTATGGAGGTATTATTCAGTAACAGTATAAATGTATTATTCAGTAACAGTATGGAGGTATTATTCATTAGCAGTATGGCGGTATTATTGGTAATGTTGGTCTTACAATCTATGTAAATTAATAATTCTTTAAATATTTTCCATACTTCAAACAGCACTTTAAGGCTATGTTCACACTGAGTTTTTTGCAGGAGGAAAATTCTGCCTCAAAATTCTGTTTGGGATTTCGAGGCAAATTTTGTCCTTCCTGCACGTCGTTTGCCGCGATTTTCACCGCGTTTTTCGCTCGCGGCCATTGAATGCTACGGGCAAAAAACTCCGCAAAATACCCTTTCTCTGCCTCCCATTGATGTTAATTGGAGGTCAGAGGCGTAAACACGCGAAGATAGGGCATGTCCCTTCTTTCCTGGGAGGCATTTTCGGCCGGTATTTGACGAGTTTTGCGGAGCGGTTTCCTGGCCGAAAAACTCGTCAAAATACTCCATGTGAACAGAGCCTAACAAATAAACATCAAATGCTTTCCTATTTAAAAAATTTATATATTGCGTGCTTGATGTGTAAAGCTAGGAATGAGAAAACTCCGATAGATTTTGTGGGGGGGGGGGGGCGCTTTTTTATAGTTCGCCTCAGGCGGCAGACAGGCTAGGTTCACCCCTGGATATATCATTAATATTTTGTAAAACTATTCATTATATCTCCCTCTTTTTTTCAGATATTATTCTCAAGTTTTGCCTCTAGGATCGGCTGAAGATACACATACACTGCTCTCATGTCATCTATCTAATGCATTTCATTCCCAAAATTATTATATGCTCTATTTGTCCATCATTTGCCTCCAAATTAATACCATTCTTTGTGATGAAGTGGCCTTCCATCTATATATTATAATGTACACTAATCTACTCAATATTACAATTTAATCCTTGTCTCTCTACGTGATAGTAGTAAATGAGGAGATTATTATATATCGTCATGGTGACGATGTATCTATTTATAGAGTACACTTAGTCATATGGGTGCTCTATATACTATACACTGTTATTTGAATAAAAACCTATTGGTACAGACAGGAAGCGATCTCGCTAATATATGTAACAAGAGAGAATGTCGTAAACTAAATTAAAGACAAGATGTTTAATAAAACCAAGTATTCCTTGGTGCATTGACCCTCAACATCTAATGTATAGCCTATAAAGTGTGGGGTACAATTAACACAGCATAAATGACAGAGAAAAAATTGCAAACTTTATTGAAACAAATCACAAATATTAAAAGATGAGTCATGCAAAGCATCAATAAAAACGTTCATCTAATGCAAGAGATACATGTACAGACATGGGTGAAATTACACATGTGAACAATGTATAGCTGTTATATTGGGGCAAGCAGACTGATTATTTATATAATCAAGGCAATAATGGAAAAAGTAACATTTTAGATATGGCAATGTGCATAATAATGTTAATATAGTAATAGAGTCTATGTTAAAAAAGACGCCAGCAGTCTTTTGCCGAAAACCATCCTATGATACCACTTAGAAGCACAAAAGTTGCAAATAAATATCACTCTAAGTGAGTATTGTTTAGGCAAGGCAGCATAGGGAAAAATAAAACCAATCACATACCCATAGTGATATCTCTGCCAAGAGAGATCGTCAGACCCGACGCGCGTTTCGGCGGGATGCCTTCGTCCGGGGGTGGCGTCTCTCCAGCTGAGGTCACCCTTTTAAAGAATCCTCCGTCCAATCGTGTGCATCGGAAAGCAGGTTGTATAAATTAGTGGAGTTGTAATATCGGCGTCATGCGCCAGGCATGGAGATGGCCGCTGATGTACTTCCGGTCATGCGTCATCGGAGCGGGAGCGGGTCGACGGCGTCTGATGCCGGAGAGCCGCGCCCACTCCGATACAGACGCACCAATCGGAAGGAAGCAAAGCCTCTCCCCCTGACGTAAGCACACAAAACAGACTCAGGTAAGAAGTAAGTAGTTGAATATGTAAATAGAGCACACGAGTGGACAGATTCATCATGGGGATACTGAGACAATGTTAGCATGTTATATGCTGAGACAATATTAGCGTGTTACATTCCCTAAGGGAATATCGGAACCTATGTATATATTAAAATGGTCATACAGAGAACCTTTTTAAGGTAAATATTACGTAGATTATATGATAGACATCAATCTTCAAATAAACAAGAAATATATAAAAAACAAAAAACAAAAGAATAATGGTATATCTATACATATATATTTAAAATTATTTTGATGTAAAAGAGCGCATCAATACATATAGTGCAAAAGTCAGAGAAAAAATGTGACTAAATATGATAATTTCATTTAGATGACAATAAATAAAAATGAAAATAATAAATATTTACAGATGATATCCAATACATAGGCATTAATAATATTAGAGCTCATAAATTCAAGATATAAATTCAAGTGCAAAGAGAAGAAATATATATACATATATAATGTGTAAAAATGCAAAAGACGTGCATAAAAAGTGCTAAAGTGTGAAAAATTGATTTATATATATATTAAATTTGGAAAATAAAAAGATATATTGACCAATGAATAAAATGTGAAATGTGGTGATATAAAAATATGCATTTGCATAAATAATGTGAAATAATGCATCGAACGAACACTCAAATGTTAAAACAGTGAAAGTGATAAAAGATATATATATAGGAAATATATGTAGTAGTATATATATATATAGGTTTAAAAAAGTATAAAAAATTGAAGATTAGACGGTAATGTACAACATTTCTCGGAAAAGCTCAGTTTTTTTCAGTTTTTTCATAACAGTTCTCATGTCTCAATTCTCTCCAAATATGATCTAGTCGATTAATTAATGGAGGTCAATGGTCAGAGAAACGGAGTGAAATTCAGATTTTCGTTAAGTCCCATAGGGCGCATTGTTCCCAGAGTCCAGATCCATTTGGACTCACATTTCGCCAAGTTTTTTGCAATATCACCTTTTCGGATGTTCTGTTTAATGCAATCAATCCCTTTTATTTTCAGTTTAGTGGGATCAGTTTTTTGATTATAGAATTAATCGACTAGATCATATTTGGAGAGAATTGAGACATGAGAACTAGGAGGCGTGCACCCGTTTTTTAAGGAAAATTTCTTCCTGATCCTGTCCTGCTGATTTGTATCTATCAACTGCAGCTATATTTGATGGTCACTTACTCCAGATTCTCCCGGACCTTTCCAGATACACGTTGACTATGAGAGCATCTCTACGCCCTCTCACTAATGTCCTCAAAGACCGCAACTTGCCATTTCGTTGGGTATTCCCCTTCACTCTGACAGTGTGCCATGATGGACGCTCTTTGACTCTTCGTGTTCCAGATGACTTGCTACAAAACGAAAAGATTCCACAGCACTGGACTGCAAGTGGGTGCACGCCTCAATTAGACCTGGTCCGCGGTCCTGGATATCAAGCAGACAAAAAATGGACAGAGGCAGCACTTCCAAAAAGAGCAAGAGCTATTTATTGACCCATGCGATGTTTCAGTCCAACTGGACTTTTTTCATGCTTGAAAAAAGTCCAGTTGGACTGAAACGTCGCATGGGTGAATAAATAGCTCTTGCTCTTTTTGGAAGTGCTGCCTCTGTCCATTTTTTGTCTGCCAGATGACTTGCTGTCTCCCACATGTTCAACTGTCTCACTGGATATCGTTTTTCACTTAGAGCCGAGAGCCCAACCACCTCAGACCCCTTCATCACCTACCGGGTTGCCTCAGAGACCGTCAAGGCGACGATATCCCCATGACTTCCGACCTCATGGCCGGAGGTTACCAACTCTTGAGAACCCGGCAATGTCTGCTTAATGTCTCGAGAATACTTTACTTTCCATTTAATGTTCTGTTTTCTTCCAGTGAAGATAGCTGATTTGAATTATTGTATTGCATTGCATTTATTAATACTTGAATTGATGAATCTCGGGTCTGCTCGGTGGGGGCCGCTGAGGGTTAGGGCTTGTCCCTCTCCTACGGTGGCCTGGTGGTCGTGCTCGGTCGAGATTTGTTTCCATTCCTACTGTGTCCACACGTAATTGATCAGAAAATGCTATTAGTATTGTAATTGTCAATTTGGACCCGCTACCCTTACGTAATTTGTTACTACGAATAGGAGCTGAGTCACCTTCTATGTACGCCTGTAACTTTCCCCATGTAGCTAGCAAGCTTCTGGTTTGGGGAATGTCCCAGACCTAGCTGGATATATTTCTTTATACCCAGTTGTCGATAGTGGGGTTCCTACTGTCTTTTTTGTTGTCCTTCTTTAATATCTCCTTGTTACATTCCTTTCACAGCATTTTAAAGTCCCCTATTATATGGCAATTGGCGGTTGAACAGATGGGACATCATGGGGCCTTTTTCTTTTTTTTTAAACAGTTTTGTTATTTTATTTTATCCAAAACAGAGCAATATTTGATTCCTAACCCCTTCCCGCTCCTGGACGTACTATTAGGTCATGGCAGCTGTATCGTTCGCGCTCCATGACCCAATAGTACGTCTCGGGAGTAACGGCCGTTTCGGCCGTCCTCCCGACACATACAGGAGCTTTGACAGCGGCTGTCTCGTACAGCAGCTGTCACAGCTCCTACAGCGGGAACCGATCGCTGTGTCCCCGCTAATTAACCCCTTAAAAGCCATGTTCTATAGAGATCGCGGCTTTTTAGGGGTTAAGCTGCCATCGCCGGCCTGCTACACGATAGCGGCCGGCGATGGTGACTATGGCAACCGGACACCAAACAATGGCGTCCGGCTATGCCATAGGTGGAAGCCTAGTGGGTCCTGACAACGTCAGGACCCACTATGCTTGCTGTCAGTGAGTAGCTGACAGCTCTGATACACTGCACTATGCATGTAGTGCAGTGTATTAGAATAGCGATCAGGGCCTCCTGCCCTCAAGTCCCCTAGTGGGACAAAGTAATAAAGTAAAAAAAAAGTAAAAAAAAGATGTGTAAAACTAAGAAAATAAAAGTTTTAAAAGTATTAAAAGTAAAAATCCCCCTTTTTACCTTATCAGTCATTTATTATTAATAAAAATATATAAACAAACAAATAAACTATACATAATTGGTATCGCCGCGTCCGTAACGGCCTGATCTACAAAATTATTTAGTTATTTATCCCGCACGGTGAACGCCGTAAAAGAAAATAATAATAAACCGTACCAAAATCACAATTGTTTGGTCACTTCACCTCCCAAAAAAATGGAATAAAAAGAGATCAAAAAGTCGCATGTACCGAAAAATGGTACTGATCGAAACTACAGTTCGTTACGCAAAAAATAAGTCCTCGCACGGCTTTATTGATTGAAAAATAATAAAGTTCTGGCTCTTAGAATAAGGTAACACAAAAAGTGAATGATTTTTGACAAAACTTATTTTATTGTGCAAACACCATAAGACATAAAAAAAAACTATAAACATCTGGTATCGCCGTAATCGTATCGCCCCGCAGAATAAAGTGAATATGTCATTTATAGCGCACGGTGAACGCTGTAAAAAAAATAGAATAAAAAAAGAATAGTAGAATTGCTGTTTTTTAGTCACCAGGCCACCTAAAAATAGAATAAAAACTGATCAAAAAGCCGCATGCACCCCAAGAAAACTACAATGGATTCCTCAAGGGGTCTAGTTTCCAAATTGGGGTCACTTTTGGGGGGTTTTGGCACCACAAGACCTCTTCAAACCGGACATGGTGCCTAACAATAAGGAGGCCTCATAATCCACTAGGCGCTCCTTTGCTTCGGAGGCCAGTGCTTCAGTCCATTACCACACTAGGGACACATGTGGGATATTTCTCTAAACTGCAGAATCTGGGCAATAAGTATTAAGTTGCGTTTCTCTGATAAATCCTTTTGTGTTATAAAAAAAATGGTATAAAGAGGATTTTCTGACAAAAAAAATATTTAAATTTCACCTCTACATTGCTCTAAATTTCTGTGAAACACCTAAAGTGTTCATAAACTTTCTAAATGCTGTTGTGAATACTTTGAGGGGTCTAGTTTCTAAAATAGGGTGTTTGATAGGGGTTTCTAATATATGGGCCCCTCAAAGCAACTTCAGAACTGAACTGTAACCTAAAAAAATAAATAAATGAGGCAATACTTCGCTTCTTACATTATACTGATAATGAGCCGTGCCCACCCCGAGATGACCCCAGTTTTGACCGTTTGTATAAACGGAGACAACTATTAGACCGTTTCAGTGCCCGGTTTTCCCAAGCATTCCGCGAGTACCTGCCGGGTAAGAGGGCAAGGTATGGCGTGAAGATGTATAAGCTGTGCGAGAGTGCATCAGGGTATACCTACAGGTTTAGGATATATGAAGGAAAGGCCACCCCCAAACCAGACTTCATCCTGGACTACAATAGGTACATGGGAGGGATGGACTTGTCAGATCAAATCCTGAAGCTCTACAGCACCATGCGGTGTGGTATAAGTAGCTGGCCGTGCACCTCATACAGATGGCATTGTACAATGCGTACGTGCTACATCGATGTGCAGGCCAGACGGGAACTTTCCTGGAATTTCAAGAGGTGTTTATCAAGAACCTAATCTTTAGGGACCAAGAAGGAGGGGCACCCAGTACTTCTGGAAGCGGGGTCACACGCATCGTACCAGGGCGGCAACACTTTCCAGGAGAAGTTCCCCAAACTGGCAAGAAGGGAAAAAGTCAAAAGAGGTGCAAAGTCTGCTATAAGAGGGCTATAAGGGATGACACAATATATCAATGTGACACGTGTCCCAAATAACCAGAGCTCTGTATGAAAGAGTGTTTTAAAATTTATCATACATCCATTGGTTTATAATTTACCCCAATTTTACTTACCCTGATGCACTCCGCACAGCTTATCCCCCCTCGTCTTTCCCTTCTGAGCCCTGCTGTGTGCCCAGTCAGCTGATAACAGCCACATATAGGGTATTGACATACCCGGGAGAACCCACATTACAGTTTATGGGGTGTAGGTCTCCGGTCAAAATGCTCACTACACCTCTAGATGAATGCCTTAAGGGTGTAGTTTTTAAAACGGGGTCACTTCTTGCGGGTTTCAACTGTACTGGTACCTCAGGTGCTTCTGCATACATGACTTCGCACTAGAAAATCCCCAGTAGGCCAAATGGTGGTCCTTTCCTTCTGAGCCCTCCCATGGGCCCAAACGGCAGTTTATCACCACAAATGGGGTATTGCGGCACTCAGAACAAATTGCAAAACAGAATGGGGTATTTTGTTTCTTGTGAAAATAAGAAATTTTCAGCCAAAACGACATATTATTTGAAAAAAATAATTTTGTTTTCATTCCCAGCCCAATTCAAATAAGTTCTGTGAAAAAACTATGGGGTCAAAATGGTCACAACACCCATAAATGAATTCCTTGAGCGGTGTAGTTTCCAAAATGGGGTCATTTGTGGTTGGTTTCTATTGCTTTGATACCTCTGGGGCTCTGCAAATGCGACATGGCACCCGAAAACCAATCCAGCTAAATCTGGACTCCAAAGAACAAATAGCACTCCTTTGCTTCTGAGCCCTCCCATGGGCCCAAACAGCAGTTTATCACCACAAATGGAGTATTGCCACACTCAGGACAAATTGGGCAACAAAATGGAGTATTTTATTTCTTGTGAAAATAAGAATTTTTGAGCTAAAATGACATATTATTGGAAAAAATATATATTTTTTAATTCCCAGCCCAATTCAAATAAGTTCTGTGAAGAAACTATGGGGTTTAAATGGTCACATTACCCATAAATGAATTCCTTGAGGGGTGTAGTTTCCAAAATGGGGTCACTTTTGGGGGATTCCTACTGTTTTGGCACCTCAACACCTCTTCAAACCTGGCATGCTGCCTAAAATATATTCTAATAAAAAAGAGGACTCAAAATGCACTAGGTGCTTCTTTGCTTCTAGGGCTTGTGTTTTATTCCACAAGCGCAGTAGAGCCACATGTGGGACATTTCTAAAAACTGCAGAATCTGGACAATACATATTTAGTAGTGTTTCTCTGGTAAAACCTTCCGTGTTACACAAAAAAAATTGAATAAAATTGAAATTCAGCAAGAAAAATAAAATTTGCAAATTTCACCTCCACTTTGCTTTAATTCCTGTGAAATGCCTGAAGGGTTAAAAAACTTTCTAAATGCTGTTTTGAATACTTTGAGGGGTCTAGTTTTTAAAATGGGGTGTTTTATCCGGGTTTCTAATATATAGGCCCCTCAAAGCCACTTCAGAACTCAAGAGGTACCTTAAAAAAAAGGCTTTTGAAATTTTCTTAAAAATATGAGAAATTGCTGTTTATGTTCTAAGCCTTGTAACGTCCAAGAAAAATAAAAGAATGTTCAAAAAACAATGCCAATCTAAAGTAGATATATGGGAAATGTGAACTAGTAACTATTTTGGGTGGTATAACCGTCTGTTTTACAAGCAGATGCATTTAAATTCTGAAAAATGCTATTTTTTCAAAATTTTCTCAAAATTTTGCAATTTTTCACTGATAAACACTGAATATATCGACCAAATTTTACCACGAACATGAAGCCCAATGTGTCACGAGAAAACAATCTCAGAATCGCTTGGGAAGGTTTAAGCATTCCGACGTTATTACCACATAAAGTGAAATATGTCAGATTTGAAAAATGGGCTCTGAGCGTTAAAGAGGCTCTGTCACCAGATTTTGCAACCCCTATCTGCTATTGCAGCAGATCGGCGCTGCAATGTAGATTACAGTAACGTTTTTATTTTTAAAAAACGAGCATTTTTGGCCAAGTTATGACCATTTTCGTATTTATGCAAATGAGGCTTGCAAAAGTACAACTGGGCGTGTTGAAAAGTAAAAGTACAACTGGGCGTGTATTATGTGCGTACATCGGGGCGTGTTTACTACTTTTACTAGCTGGGCGTTGTGTATAGAAGTATCATCCACTTCTCTTCAGAACGCCCAGCTTCTGGCAGTGCAGACACAGCCGTGTTCTTGAGAGATCACGCTGTGTCGTCACTCACAGGTCCTGCATCGTGTCGGACGAGCGAGGACACATCGGCACCAGAGGCTACAGATGATTCTGCAGCAGCATCGGCGTTTGCAGGTAAGTCGATGTAGCTACTTACCTGCAAATGCTGATGCTGCTGCAGAATCAACTGTAGCCTCTGGTGCCGACACGATGCAGGACCTGTGAGTGACGTCACAGATCTGCACTGCCAGAAGCTGGGCGTTCTGAAGAGAAGTGGATGATACTTCTCGTCAGAAAGCCCAGCTAGTAAAAGTAGTAAACACGCCCCGATGTACGCACATAATACACGCCCACTTGGACTTTTACTTTTAAACACACCCACTTGGACTTTTGCAAGCCTCATTTGCATAAATACGAAAATGGTCATAACTTGGCCAAAAATGCTCGTTTTTTAAAAATAAAAACGTTACTGTAATCTACATTGCAGCGCCTATCTGCTGCAATAGCAGATAGGGGTTGCAAAATCTGGTGACAGAGCCTCTTTAAGGCCAAAACTAGGCTGCGTCCTTAAGGGGTTAACAAGACATTTTTAGAATAGTATAATTATTATTGCTACATATAAAATTTACCCAAATTTCTGTTATTTTTAAAGCCAACTCCCCCCACCCCTTAACCGGAAAGGAGAGAAAAAAATAAAAAAAATAAATAAATAAAAATAGAAATAAATAAATTCATAAATAAATACCACAAATGTACTTAATCTCTAGGACAAAGTTTCTGTCAGTTTGTTCCAAGGTTTCAATACATGGTTGCCATTTAGATTTGAAATAACTACTTCTAGCCTCCTCAGCATAGTAAACCTTTTCATAAAGCATTGTCTTCTAAATCTGCTTCTTCCATATGAGAAAAAGTGGGGGGTTACCAGATATCCATGTTTTAAGTATTTCTAACGTGCCAAGAACAGTAATTGAAGAGTTAGTATTACCTGTATTTTATTATATATAGTATCAATTCCAGTCATCTAGCAAAATCAAACTTTCATCATAATCTGTATCAAAAGTTGTGATCCCTGAGTAAGTGACACCAATAACTTGGGCATCTCCAAAGTAAGTGAATCAAATCTGCTCCCAAAGAGCCACACTTTGGACAGCTATCAATGGATCTAAATCCCAGGTTAACTAATTTTTTAGGCATGTAATCTATTAACTACCATATAGTGAGAAAATCTATGTGCCATATTATGTGATACATAATCCAAATTATTGTGAATCGATTCATATTGAGATTCATTAATTGAACCCAAATCACTCATCCACTTATTTTTGTTCGGTAATTCCATATTATTTTTACATCCCAAATTTTAGCATAGTGAAAATATGCATAGCTTATTTTACAACATATCCCCAACGGGAAATGGTTTAATTCTAAATTTGTGTTTATCTTTGGTGACATTCCATGCAGGACATAATTGAAGATACGATAACTAGCAATTTTTGGGTAATCCAAAATCCATCTGGGGATCATGGAAGGACCACAGGATACCATTATCAAATAAATGTGATAATTGCATTATCCCGTATTTACCCCAAAACTGTGAGTCCTTTATTTTAAAAAATTCATATAAATGAAGATTATTCCAAAGAGGTGCAAATTCTAGATATCCACCATAAGAAAGGATACTTTTGGTCTCCCGCAAGACTTTAACATATAATTTTAACAAAGGGTCAGAGAAGTATTGGGAACGATTCAAAGCCCCTAGCTCTAATATTTGAAAAACACTCCAATCCTGACCACCCACCCCCCTCTCAAGCAATATAATTTTGTTGACAGCCAAGTGCTTCCAATATAAAAACTGTTGCAATTGAGATGCCAGAAAATATTTAGAGAATTCTGGGAGGGCAAAACCCCCCTCCTGAACTGGTTGACAAAGTCTATTATATTTAATACAGGGCCGCCCCTCCAAAATAAGTCCCTGAATAATTGCTTGGAGAGTTATAAAAATAGTTCTAGGTATCCATAATAGCGCATTAGCAAAAGTATGAATTACCAACAGCAAAATTACCCTTTTAATTAGAGCTATTCGTGACGCATATTGGGGTAATATCATATTGTAGATTCTAACCTTGTGTCATAAAGTAAAAAATAATGGAAGAATATTTAGTGGCACATAATCTGTTATTATCCTTGAAATTCTAATGCGTAAGTATTGATTAGAGTCTACCAGCTGAAGCCTTTGATACATACTTGGAGTCAAAAACCATCAATAATGATTTATCACAGTTGATCTGAACTCCTGAAAACTCGCCAAAGGTCTCATATACTTCAATGACATGAACAATATCAGATGTATCTCTAAGGAACAATAACATGTCATCAGCATATAAGAATATTTTTTCTTCAATATCGCCCCTCAAAAAGCCTTTTATACGACTATCTTTTCTTATATTAACAGCTAAGACCTCGACAAGCAGGAGAGACAGAAATAGGGAAAGGGGGCACCCCTGTCTAGTGCCTCAAGACAATGAAAAATAGGGAGAAAAATCTCCACCCATACTTATCCTTGCTTTAGGACTGGAATATATCATTTTTACCAATTTCACAAACTTATCCCCAATACCGAAGTACCTCCCATAACAAGTCCCACTCCACCGTATCAAACGCTTTACAAGCATCTAGAGACAATAATGCACCCTTTGGAAAACTGATACCGCCATATTGGATATTAGTGAAGGCCCTTCGAAGATTACAGGAGATTGATTTACCAGGAAGGAAACCAGTCATAGAGGAATAACTGTCATAAGGCGATTAGCCAACGCTTTAGTTAAGATTTTCATGTCTGAATTCAAAAGAGAAATTTGCCTATATGAATCCACATTCAATGGGTCCTTACCCTTTTTTGGAATTAAAATAATATTTGCTTCCATCACAGAGGAAGGATGTTTACTCTGAGTAAATGAAACACTAAATACATTATGAAGATGTTCTAAGAGAATATCTTGATACCCAATATACCACTCATATGGGATTCCATCCGGGCCTGGGGCTTTGTCTTTTGGCAAATTTTTAATCACATCCTTTATCTCCTGTGGACTCAAGGGAGCCTCCAAGCACACACTTTGTTCAGATGTTAATACCGGGAGATCCACAGAATCCACATAATTTTTAAAATATCCCTCAGAATAATTAGATTTTGAAGAGTAATGATCTCCATAATAGTCTGCAAACTCCCTTAATACCGTATATCTTCTGGGTCAGTACATAATCTTGAACCATCTCTTTTCCTGATTACAGATATATATGAGGATGCATTCCGATTCTTAATTATTGAAGCCAATAGTTTCCCTCTCCTCCCCATTTCAAAAAAATTCCTCCTACTCAACCCAAAAGACTCTCTTTTAGCTAAGATAAACTGTCTGTCATCATATTGTGATTGTAAATGATGCCTTTTTAATTTATTGACATCCGAGGCGTCTTGAGTCACATTATATTCAGCTTTTATTAACTGTACTTTGAGATCTAATTCAGCTTGGTTGTTTTCTTACTTTTTTTGCTGATTGTAAAGAAACCATCGTGCCTCTAAAGAATGCTTTAAAAGCCTCCCAGACAACGGATATAGGAGCAGAACCTACGTTCACGGAAGAAAAAAAAAAGCTGAACTGCTGTTTTATGGTGTTGTTCAATGTCCTGTATTGTAAAATACTTAATCTCTAAATGGCATTGTCCCCATTTTCTAGAAAGAATCTCTTCCAACATTGTCAAGTGATCGGATAAACCTCTTGTCTCATATTGAACTTTTTTAATTATTCTCGCCATTTTCTCATTAGCAATTGCTAGATCTATCAGAGAGAGTCTATCCGAAGATTTAGAGTAACACGAGAATTGCTCTGTATCCGGGTGTCTAGACCTCCATACATCAGACCAGCCCACCTCACCAAGAAAATCCAAAAAGGTTTTTTTTTTTACATTTATTTTAAAGTTATTTCTTCATAATCTATCTATTTTCTCATCGGGGCAATATTACAATTGCCAATAATGAGTATAGGGCACTCATCCTTATCTTTGACATAGCCCAGAATGCATTTAAATATATTTAAGGAGAAGGGAGGCGGATTACAAACTGCCACAATAACTTCCAAAACCCCCTCAAACCTACCACAAAGAGCCACAAATCTACTGTAATAAATGAAGGTTTTGAAAAATGAAAGCCTTATATAATGTTATATATTTTTTTTTTTTTATTTCAATAGATTTTTATTTGAATTTTCCAACACAAAAAAAAAAATAACATAAATGTGAAGATCTCTAAACATTTCGAGATCTGTCAATGATACATAAATTGCAAACACATAAATAAAAATAAACATTGCCTCCACTGAAAACGTGCCCCTGATTAGATCCAACCTTATGTTTCACTTGAAATATTTGGATTGTAACCACCTTTCCCATAAGATCCTAGTACGTTGATGTGAATGAACCTGTGATAATAATGCCATTTCATAATGACATTGCATATTAACCCTACGAATAACTTCAGCAATATTAGGAGAATCTGGGGACTTCCATGACCGAGCTATAGTTAGTCTAGTAGCAATTAAGATATGGTGTATAACCAATCTCTTGTCCGGTGAGATGTCATCTAAGGAGATGTCTAGAATTGCTAAAGAAGGATTAATCCTAACCTGAGATTCTGATACCTCTGAAATTAGGTTAAATGTGTCCGACCATAAGGAAGCAATGCTAGGACACGACCACCACATATATAATAGAGATCCCGTGAGTCCGCACCCTCTCCAACACAATCTAGAGGACCCCTGAATAATGTGTGCTACCCTAGAAGGAGTAAGATACCATCTAAGATGGATTTTCTTCATTAATTCCATGTGGTTCACACATTTGGACAATTTAGACGACCATCTAGATGCTTTAATCCACTTCTCAATAGGGAAGGAAGTCCCCAATTCCCCCTCCCATTTTGTCATATATGCTGCCTTCCCTCCTTTCCCCATCTTAAGAATAAGGTCGTAACTACATGTCATACCCTTGTCCAGTCCTGACTCTGCCCACAGGAACTTGTGAAAGGCACTAAAGCTGTCTGGTGTCAATGGGAATGTTACTGACTGCATGAGGTGTCGAATTTGAAGATATTGAAAAAAATATCTAGAGGAGATATTATATGTATTTGCAAGATTCTCAAAAGATTTAAACGTACAACCTTCAAAAAAATCCGAGAGCCACTCAATCAGGGGCGTAGCTAAAGGCTCATGGGCCCCGATGCAAACATTCTTACTGGCCCCCCCCCCGCAAACTTCTCATGGCCGACGGTCCGCGGCTTTCAGCTGCATCGCTGGGTCTCCGAAGTGACCCAACAATGCAGCACTAGCAGCCGGGGGTGTCACTAAGGCTGGGTTCACACACCCTATTTACGGATGTTATTCGGGCGTTTTATCATTGAATTACGTCCGAAAATGCGGCTCAAAAGCGTTGGCAAACATCTGCCCATTCATTTGAATGGGTCTTACGATGTTCTGTGCCGACGGTCATTTTTTTTTACGCGCCGCTGTCAAAAGGCGGCGCGTAAAAAAGACACCCGCGTCAAAGAAGTGCCTGTCACTTCTTCAGACGTAAATGGAGCCGTTTTCCATGGACTCCATAGAAAAACAGCTCAAATTACGTCCGTAATGGACGCAGCGAAAGACGCCTGCACATGCTTTTACGGCTGAAATTACGGTGCTGTTTTCTCCTGAAAACAGCCCCGTAATTTCAGCCGTAACGGACGCTGCCGTGTGAACATACCCTCAGGGCCTAAAATGTCAGGGGAAATAGCCCCAATACATGTGTGTCCGCCCCAAAAAAAAAGTGTGTATATGAGACAGCATAGCATATCTATAGCACTACGACCCTATAAACTATGGATAGGATTAGATACAGTGGCTCAGCAGACAGTATCACACATGATAGGCTTAGATACAGTGGCTGAGCAGACAGTATCACACATGATAGGCTTAGATACAGTGGCTCAGCAGACAGTATCACACATGATAGGATTAGATACAGTGGCTGGGCAGACAGTATCACACATGACAGGATTAGATACAGTGGCTGAGCAGACAGTATCACACATGATAGGATTAGATACAGTGGCCCAGCAGACAGTATCACACATGATAGGATTAGATACAGTGGCTCAGCAGACAGTACCACACATGATAGGATTAGATACAGTGGCTCAGAAGGCAGTATCACACATGATAGGATTAGATACAGTGGCTCAGCAGACAGTATCACACATGATCGGATTAGATATAGGGCCCAGCAGACAGTATCACACATGATAGGATTAGATACAGGGTCCAGCAGACAGTATCACACATGATTGGATTAGATACACAGCTCAGCAGACAGTATCACACATGATTGGATTAGATACAGGGCCCAGTAGACAGTATCACACATGATTGGATTAGATACACAGCTCAGCAGACAGTATCACACATGATTGGATTAGATACAGGGCCCAGCAGACAGTATCACACATGATTGGATTAGATACACAGCTCAGCAGACAGTATCACACATGATAGGATTAGATATAGGGCCCAGCAGACAGTATCACACATGATTGGATTAGATACAGGACTCAGCTCGCTGACATTGCGGCTCCGGGCCCAGGAAAGGTAAGAATAATAATTTTGCTTCTTTATGTGTTATTGATTATTTTTGTGTGTTTGTGTTTTTTTTACAGGTTCGGTTGTTGGACTTCGGATTCGAGGACTTCAATGACGGCGTTTTTTTTATTCTCAATAAAATGGTTAATGAGGGTTGTGTTTTTTTATTTCAATAAAATATTTTTTCTATGTGCTTGTATCTTTTTAAACTTTATTATCACCGCCTTAGTAATGGCCGCTGGCTGATTGACAACCTCCATTACTAAGGCGGGGCTTAATGTTAGCCGGTGCAGAGGCTAGCACTAACCCCCATTATTACCCCGGTACCAACCGCCACCAAGGGTACTGGGAAGAGCCGGGTACGAACCAGTACCCGACCATCTGTAGTGACGGGCAGGCACCGGGGTGGCCGCAGGCTGGTAGTATTAGGCTGGGGAAGGCTAAAAACAGTGGCCCTTCCCACCCTTGTAATGCTGCCTGCTGCTGCTGTGTTGTATCTGGCTGGTTATGAAAATTGGGGGGGACCCCACATCGTTCTTTCCAATTATTTTTTTATTTATTTTTTTTAAATGACGTGGGGTCCCCCCCATTTTTCATAACCAGCCAGATACAATAAAGCAGCAGCAGCCTAGCATCACCAGGGTAGGAAGGGCCACTGTTTTTGGCCTTTCCCCTCCTGATAATACCAGCCTGCGGCCACCCCAGTGGCCGACCATCACTACAGATGGTCAAGTACTGGATCGTACCCGGCTCTTCCCAGCACCCCTGGTGGCGGTGGGTACCGGGGTAATAAAGGGTGTTAGTGTTAGCCTCTGAATCGGCTAACACTAAGCCCCGCCTTAGCAATGGATGCTGTCAATCAGCCGGCGGCCATTACTAAGGCGGTAGTAATATAGTTTAAAAAAAAACACAAAGACATAGAAAAAATATTTTATTGAAATAAAAAAAAAAACCCACACAACCCTCATTAACCATTTTATTGATAACAAAAAAAAAAGCCGTCATCTAAGTAGTCCTGGAATCCGACGTAGTCCAACGACCGAACCTGCAAGAAAACACACAAAAAATGATTAGTAACACATGTGTTAGGCTTAGATACAGGGCCCATGTGTGATACTGTCTGTGGGACCCTGTATCTAAGCCTACCACAACGTAGGCAGACAGTAATCTTATACAGTATAAGATTACTGTGTGCTGGGGCCCTGTATCTAAACCGACAGTGTGGTAGGCTTAGATACAGGGTCCCACAGACAGGATCACACATGGGCCATGTATCTAAGCCTACCATGTGATTGTCTTAGATACAGGGCCCAGCAGACAGCATCACACATGGGCCATGTATCTAAGCCTACCATGTGATTGGCTTAGATACAGGGCCCAGCAGACAGGATCACACAATCTGTGATCCTGTCTCATGGGCCCTCTAAGCCTGCTACATCGTAGGCTTAAAGGGGTTGTCCAGTCCCTAAACATTGATGGCCTTTCCTCAGGATAGGCCATCAATAGCTGATGTGTCTGGGTCCGACTCCCGGGACTTTCCTGGTTCCGGATCGCAGCGGAGGTCCTGACGTCACAGCGCTATGTACCGCGCACAACATCGAGAGGACAGAACTTCCGCTGCGGCTGAAGAGGAAGGTAAGATTAGTTGCCCTGACTGGCGGGGTCCGACTCCCGGGACCCGCCAATCAGCTGTTTTGAAGGGGCCGCAGCACTCGTACGAGAGCTGCTTCCCCTTCATTTCACTACTCGCTCACACTGTGAATCGCCGACACCGATTCACAGTGTGACCGGAATGAAGGGGAGCAGCTCTCGTACGAGTGCTGCGGCCCCTTCAAAACAGCTGATTGGCGGGTCCCGGGAGTCGGACCCCGCCAGTCAGGGCAACTAATCTTACCTTCCTCTTCAGCCGCAGCGGAAGTTCTGTCCTCTCGATGTTGTGCGCGGTACATAGCGCTGTGACGTCAGGACCTCCGCTGCGATCCGGAACCAGGAAGGTAAGGTCAGTCTGTTACTATAGTAACAGGGGCCCGCGGCCCGAGTTACTATAGTAACTTTTTATTGATATGGTGCGGGGGGCTGTGGGCCCCCCTGGCTTCGGGGCCCGGTCGCAATTGCGACCCCTATAGCTACGCCAGTGTAGATATGAGATAGATAGATAGATAGATATGAGATAGATAGATATGAGATAGATAGATAGATAGATAGATAGATAGATAGATAGATAGATAGATAGATAGATAGATAGATAGATAGATAGATAGATAGATATGAGATAGATAGATAGATAGATATGAGATAGATAGATAGATAGATAGATAGATAGATAGATAGATAGATAGATAGATAGATAGATAGATAGATAGATAGATAGATAGATAGATAGATAGATAGATAGATAGATAGATATGAGATAGATAGATAGATAGATAGATAGATAGATAGATAGATAGATAGATAGATAGATAGATAGATAGATAGATAGATAGATAGATAGATAGATAGATAGATATGAGATAGATAGATAGATAGATAGATAGATAGATAGATAGATAGATAGATAGATAGATAGATAGATAGATAGATAGATAGATAGATAGATAGATAGATAGATATGAGATAGATAGATATGAGATAGATAGATAGATAGATAGATATGAGATAGATAGATAGATAGATAGATATGAGATAGATAGATAGATATGAGATATATTAGATAGATAGATAGATAGATAGATAGATAGATAGATAGATAGATAGATAGATAGATAGATAGATAGATAGATAGATAGATAGATAGATAGATAGATAGATAGATATGAGATAGATAGATATGAGATAGATAGATAGATAGATAGATAGATAGATAGATAGATAGATAGATAGATAGATAGATAGATAGATAGATAGATAGATAGATAGATAGATAGATAGATAGATATGAGATAGATAGATAGATAGATAGATAGATAGATAGATAGATAGATAGATAGATAGATAGATAGATAGATAGATAGATAGATAGATAGATATGAGATAGATAGATAGATACTTTGTCTGTTATGCTAAACTGTCAGCCATGAGGTGTGACTGCTCAGCATGACAGACATACATACACACAGTGAAGGGGTTAAGAGCTGGATTACTAGTTGCTACTTACATCTGCTGTGGGGTCAGAGAGCAGCTCGTACTGCAGGGGAGCAGCAGACACGCACACCATCTTCTTGCTGTAGCCATTCCTTTCCCTCTGAACAGGTCACGAGGAAGAGGGAAACAGCAAGAAGTGAGCTGATTGGGTGGACAGTACAGTGGGCGGGGCTGGGTCTCGTAAGATGAGTGGATTCATCTATCATTCATTTTTCACCCTCTTGTTCCCCCTCCACGCAATGACTGTCTGACAGCTGAGCTGCCACCAATGCTTTAAGCTACATTACTGGGTCTCTTTTGTACCACAGCAGGGACCCAGCAATGTAGAGCAATCATTGCAGCGCTAGTGTGGTGAGGGGGGCCTGCGGGCCCCCCTAGCTACGGGGCCCGGTCGCAGTTGCGACCGCTGCGACCCCTATAGCTACGCCACTGCACTCAATCCCAGCTTCCAACCATGGGGTAATCGAGATATGACGAAGAAAGATTGCAATAATTTGGGTTGGGATTTTAGTCTTTGGCACATGAATCCAGTTTTCTTTACATACATATTTACCCCAAACCTGTAGAGAATCTGACATCGACCGCATAGGCATAGGAGGTATTTTGGCCCCCAAGTATGTAGCTACCATAAAATGCTTCATTATTAACGTAGGAAACATTGCGTCTTCTAATTGAGACCATAATGGTTGTTCAGCGGAAATCCAACTTGGTTTCATCTGATCCATTATGGCCGCTACATTATACGCTTTTAAGTTTGGAACTCCCAGTCCTCCATATTTCCCCCTTTGAAACAGTAGATATTTAGCTACTCTCGCTCTCTTATTGTTCCAAATGAATTTCATAAGAACTGTTTGTAGTCTGGACAATAGTGAGGGCGATATTAAATAGGGTATTGTCCTGCAATAGTATAAGTATTTGGGCAGAAGTAACATTTTTACTATATTAATCCTGGCCATCCAAGACAATTGAAACTTGTCCAATCTACTACAATCTTTTGTTAATTGAGATATGAGTGTCATTTAATTTTTGTTCATAACCATAGATGGATGAGGAGTCAACATTATACCCAGATATGTTAGCCCATCATTTGCCCAAATAAAATTAAAGCTAGAGAGAAGTGGTTTCATTATTGGAGGAATATGAATGGGCATTAGCAGGGATTTTGCTACATTCAGCTTGTAATATGACATTTCAGAGTAGCAAGCTATAATCCTAGTTATTTCAGCTAAGGAAGACATGGGCGACTGACAGATAAGAACCACATCGTCTGCATAAAGGCCAATTTTGTGTTCTCTTCCCCCTACGGTAATACCTGAGATATGTGGTGATGTTCTAATCATTTCCGCAAATGGTTCCATACATAAATCAAAAATTAGGGGGGAGAGAGGGCAACCTTGGCGAGTTCCATTGCTTATAAGAAATGTTTTGGACAAAAACCCAGATGTATATACCAGAGCCGAAGGGGTGGAATACAGGGAAAGGACCGCCTTTTTAATAAAGGAGTGAAAGCCGAATTTATCTAATACCGCTTCTAAAAAACGCCAATGTACCCGGTCGAAAGCTTTTTCCGCGTCCAAAGAAAGGACTACTGTGGGTTCTGACGAGTCATATGCAATCTGAATCAAATCTAACATTCTTCTGGTGCCATCTCTGGCCTGACGACCTTTCACAAATCCTACCTGGTCCAGTGAAACCAATGAGGGTAGGCACTCATTTATTTGCATTGCTAGTAATTTTGAAAAAATTTTAATATCACTATTTAGTAGCGAAATCGGACGAAAGTTCTCTGGCCTATCCGTCGATTTACCAGGTTTAGGGAGAGTTATCAAGATCGCCTGTAACATTTCCGATGGAGGAGACTGTTTGGCCACTAGCTCATTATATGTATTCGTCATATATGGAAGAAGTACTTCATCAAATATTTTAAAATACTCATTAGGGAGCCCGTCTGGACCCGGTGCTTTGTTTAGTTTTAGACCCTTCATTATTTTTTTAAGTTTGATCTCTGAAATTGGAGCATTTAAGCTACCTATTTGAGACTCAGATAGTTGTGGGAGCTTCATTTCAGATAAAAACTCTTTAATTCGATCTGAAGAGGTGTGGGTTAGAGAAGAGTCCCCCTTCAAGTTATATAATTGGCTATAATAATCTGCAAAGGAATCTGCAATCTTTTGAGGTTCATACACCTTTTGTCCATTTGGAAGAGATAAGTATTGGATTTTTGACCTAGCTGTTTGAACTTTTACCCTTTTCGCTAAAAGTTTACCAGGCCTATCCCCTTGTATATAAAAGTTCAATTTAAGACGTTTCACATTTTTATCATATTGAAATAAATTCAAAACCTGTAGTTTATCACGCAGCTCTCTAAGAGTCTCCCCTGTAGCCCGCGTAGGGGTTGATTTCATCAAGGATTCATTAACTTTAATTGCTAATAATAACTCATCCATTTCTTTATTCCTATCTCACCTTGCCCTAGCCGCCTGCTGAATGAAAAGAGCCCTCACGAAAGCTTTATGAGTACACCACACCATTTCTGGAGTAGCCGATGGGGAGTTTATTTCAAAGAGCTCTACCAAAGATGCCCGTATGGAATCTTGAATGAGCTGTGACTTCAAAAGAAACGTGTTTAATTTCCAAGGGGCTCTTGGAGGTAGACTATATTTTGCCTTCAAAGTTAAGGATATGGGGGCGTGATCCGACCAGGTAATAACCCCAATGTCCGATCTTTCAGAATTTAATAGGATCTCTCTGTCGACCAAGAAAAAATCTATCCTGGAATATGCTATGTGAGGCGCCGAAAAAAATGTGAAATCTCTTTCAGATGCGCGTTGATAACGCCATACATCATGTAAATATTCCCCTGATACCAAAGATTCTATGTCTAAACCTCTGCCCCTTCCTGGATTAGATCTATCCATTCTGTTATACATAACCGTATTAAAGTCTCCACAAATCAGCAAGCCACCCTGTTGCATAGTTTTAGCTTTAGTAAGAATTTTAGTAATAAACGGAATTTGTCGTTTATTAGGTGCCTATAGAGAGACAATAGTGTACAGAACTGAATCCACTTTGCAGACCAGAATTATATATCTACCTTGAGGGTCTATTAAAGATGCAATATTTTCGAACAATACTGAGTTATTGAATGCAATAGTAACTCCTGCTTTTTTCACATTAGTAGTAGCTGAAATAATATTTGAAAATTTGGGGTGTTTAAGAAGATGGGCATCTTTTGTACGTAAATGTGACTCTTGAATGCATAATACATCACACCCAGATTTGTTTGCTTCTTTCCATAACATAGACCGTTTATAAGGTGAGTTCAAACCGTTTACATTGAGCGATACAAACTTAAGACCCATCATGACTACGTAGGATCATCTTTCGTTTAGCAGTATTCACAACAGAGGGGAGGCCGAAAAGTAACCTTAAAACAAAGCAAACTTCATCGTAACAACAAACCACTTTCCAAATTATCAGATTGCTTGAATGACCCAACAACATACTATTTCCCTCTTTCAGGGAAAAAAAGGAGGCAACGTCAGTAGGACCTGCCTTTCCCGAAGTAGACATGAACTACCTCCACAATCTACCACCAAGAATGCCTAGGACAAATGAAGCTCTTATATATGTAGCACCATATACTTATATATACACATCAGTCTCCCGTTTTTCTCCTGGATCGGCTTATTTTTTCTGACCACAATGGGGTGATCACCTCCGGACGTCAATCTTCCCGGCGTCGAGGGCTTTGAGACGGTGAGGTAATAAGTCCCCATTCTTGAAGCAATTCCTTCGCTGCCTCAGGGGAGGTACACACATGTACACTACCATTCCTAGAAACAATAAGCTTCACCGGAAATCCCCATTTGTAAAGGATTCCTTTATCTCTCAAAATTTTTGTTAGAGGCATATACTCTCTACGTCTTAACATAGTAGCTGCTGACAAGTCTGGATAAATCGCAATATCTTTAAAGCGTTCCGGCAGTTCTGGAGAGCTTTTCAAAGCACGGAGGAACTCCTCTTTAATATGGTAAAAATGGATCCTAGCGATGGAATCTCTCGGGAGGTGTGGCGCGATATGCCGCGGTTTAGGAATTCTATGGATCCTATCTATAATCATATCCAAGGTCGATTTTTGAGGTAATACCGCATTCAGGAGATCCGTTAGATATGGAGAAAGTTGATCCGGGGTCACTGATTCCGGGATACCCCGAATTCTTACATTATTCCTGCGTGATCTGTCCTCAAGATCTAACACTTTGTTGGATAACCTCTGAACCTCCTCCTCTAGCGTTGAATTCGCATCAATTAGCAAATTATGCGATTTAGCAAAGGTTTCAAATTTATGTTCAATATGATCCGTGTGCGACGCTATAGCAAGAATATCAGTTTTCAGCTCCCTAACAATGCTTTTGAAATCGGACTGTAGAGAGTCTCTCAAGGAATTCAGTAGTTTTTTGATTGTAGTTTCCGATACTGGATGTAGATCAGAATCATCCCCCATATCGTTATTTAATGAATCTGCTCTGGAGGAAGATGCAGGAGACGAAGGAGGGAGTGATAGACGTCTCTTTGCGACTGCCTGTCGGGAAGGAGAGGTGGCGAAAAACTCTGTGAGTTTAGTGGGTTTAGATTTTTGGTCTTTCTTCTTTGTAGTGCCGCCCATTATGAACCTTGATGCACAAGGTAAGTAAAGAAGTATTAATAAATTTCCAAGGTAGTTATCTGTAGTTTTATTTATCTCTGTCAGATGCTGGAGTTGTGGACCTGTACTGTACTGTATACCGTCTTGTAGCGTGAGGTGAGGGGAGGGGGAAATGGCGTCTGTTCCCGCCAATAGTGGGTTCTCCTCTTTCCCGTCTATACTCTCTGTATTGCAGTAAAAATAAATCAAGGTGGAGGAGTGCTTATGGAAGTCTGTGTTCGTGTTTAACCTCCCTTTAAATGAAAGCAAAGCCCTGTCACATACCTCCGGAGAGCTGGACGGACAAGATGGCGACTCCTCTCCTCTAGGCTGCTCCTCTCCGTTCTAACCTTCACCTTCAATGCCAATGACCCTGCGTAAGCTGCGATGACTCCCCTCCACACCGTAATCCACAGTTCCCTCGCTGCACACCAGGATTCAGGCAGACTGCGACTCCTGAGCTGCTGCTGAGCCGCTGCTGAGTTGTTGCCCGTGGTGTTTGTAGAGACGCCTGAGCCCGGGAAGAAGTACCTCGTGTTTCCCCTCCTCCTCGATGAGCCGTTTCCCGAGCCGAACCAGTTCCTTTCCTTAGCCGACCCCCTTTCTTCAAGTCGCCCACCAAGCACAGGACGACTTCAGCTACCGGGAGAACTTTTAGTACTTGTTGTGTAGGTTTATTTAAGCCGGTTTGAGCTTCTTAGCCTCGGAGCTCCCGGTCACACGTCCTTCCTCATGCAGGTCCAAGCCACGCCCCCCCTATATAATGTTATATATTATATCACATAGTATATTTTATTTGAATGAATCAAAGATGGAGGATCATGGGTATAGTTGCATGTCTCAATGAAAGGCATCTCATTAGTATACAAGATACCTATTGTTTAATCTGATTCTCACAACATAGGACCCAGACATTCAAAGGTATCTCTTAGGCCTCATGCACACTTGCATCACCGTTTTCATGGCCGTTTTTCACTGACCTGTGTGTCCTTGATTGCATCAGTGTGGTTCCCGTGTGTACTCCGTGTACACTTCCGTGTTTCCGTTTCTGAGAGGAAACAAATTCCCATTCAAACTATGCACCTGATATCAGCGCGGGCATAGCGTTTCATTGTGAGTAGCGGTACACAGCACGGACAGCGACAGGGTCCTGAAACATTAGAAATCGATATTGTGAGTGCAGCGCATGGTACTCACTGTCAAGCGGTAGTCCAGGGTGCTGAAAGAGTTACGATCAGTGCTGGATAGAGAGAAGAGGCTGCTGATCAGTGCTGGATAGAGAGAAGAGGCAAAGAGGCTGCTGATCAGTGCTGGATAGAGAGAAGGGGCTGCACAGATCGGCAGTAACTCTTTCAGCACCCTGGACAGTGACTACCGCTGGACAGTGAGTACCATGCGCGGCGCTCACAATATAGATTTCTAAGGTTTCCTTCAAAAACCCACAACAAATAGTCAAGTGCAGCGACTTCCCCTGCAAAAAATCACAACTTAGAAAAAAGTTTATACTTACCCAGAACTCCCTGCTTCTTCCTCCATCCGGCCTCCTGGGATAACGTTTCATCCCATGTGACCGCTGCAGCCAATCAAAGTAGGACATGCTCTACTTTTCTCGGAATGGAACAACAGGATCATCAAAAAAACTGAAGTGCGCATGGCCCCATTGAAATTAATGGGTCAGGGTGCTAGCCGTGAAAAAAACAGCTAGCACCCTGAAGGAAAAGACGGAGGTGGGCATGAGGCCTTACAGATGCTAACCAGTAGGATGGACAATAAGTCTTATCTGTGGACAAACTCAGGATGTGATAAAATGCTAAAGGTGGTTGATAAGTGGCACCAGCATTCTATATTTGAATGTAACATGAGGAAGTTCCTTAAACAGAAAGGTTAGACTATGTGTCTCCAAGAGGGGCAGACAAAGGGGTATAAGAACCCAAGCATGACTCATGAGGGGGAACTTGAGAGGCACTAGGGAGCCACTTGGGGAGGGATCCATGGCGAGACATACTGGGGAGGAGACTTACTGGAGTGTGTGGAAAGTCCATGTATGGTAACTATAATGTGTAATGTACTGTTGATGATAAGGAAAAAGTGTCTATGTAGTTTATTGCTTATGACTGTCTTTGTGTACAAATCTCCATAGAAGTCTCAGAATAACTGTAATGGTCATTTCACTCTTTATACCAGGGGTCTCAAACTCGGCCGGGTAAGTGGGCCACATATAGAAAAAAATAGAAGTTGACGGGCCGCATTTCAACAATCCAGTTTTCCAGTTTAAGTATCGCTAAATGCAGTCCGGCGGCTCAGTTGGCAGCGTTTGGCAGACACACAAATGTCAAGATTGGGCAGCCCCTTTTAAGATAGTGCCACAGAGCCCTCTGTAGATAATGCCACAGTGCCCTCTGTAAGGACTGCCACAGTGCCCTCTGTAGATAATGCCACAGTGCCCTCGGTAGATAATGCCACAGTGCCCTCTGTAGATAATGCCCCACACCACTAGATATGCCACAGTGTCCTCTGTAGATACTGCCACACACCCACCCATAGATAATGCCACAGTGCCCTCTGTAGAAACTGCCACAGTGCCCTCTGTAGATGCTGCCACAGTGCCTTCTGTAGATGCTGCCACAGTGCCCTCTGTAGATGCTGCCACAGTGCCTTCTGTAGATGCTGCCACAGTGAATTCTGTAGATGCTGCCACAGTGCCCTCTGTAGATGCTGCAACAGTGCCCTCTGTAGATGATGCCACAGTGCCTTATATGGACAATGATGTCAGGGGCTTGCCCAGAGTGGAGTCCCAGAGCAGAGCCGCTTCTAGCACTCTGCCTGGGACTCCAGCTGTGCTCCTGACATCCAGCTCTAAGAAAGCCCTAGACAGAGCCTGTACAAGCGCTCTGCCCGGGACTCCGCTCTGGGGAAGACCCTGACAACACTGTCCATATATGGACAGCGATGTCTGGAAATTCCACAGAGTCTTAGTGCAAAGGCTGTACTAGCGCTCTGTCCAGGACTCCGCTCTGGGGAAGACCCTGACAACACTGTCCATATATGGACATCGATGTCAGGGAACTCCACAGAGTCCCAGAGCAGAGCCGGTACTAGCGCTCTGCCTGGGACTCTGCTCTGGGGAAGACCCTGACAACACTGTTCATTCATGGACAGCGATGTCAGGGAATTCCACAGAGTCCCGGAGCAGAGTCCGTACTAGCGCTCTGCCCGGAACTCAGCTGTGGGGAAGACCCTGACAACGCTGTCCATATATGGACAGAGATGTCAGGGAATTCCACAAAGTCCCGGATCAGAGCCTGTATTAGTGGCTCTGTGTCCCACGGTCTGTAGATGACAGCCTCAGGGGTCGCATGCGGCCCGCGCGCTTGAGACCCCTTCTTTATACAATATACATTTTTATACACTCACTCTCGTATTTAATTTATTGCGCCTAACATTAGAATCTAACCCAGTAAGATGGTGGAAGAGAAAAATATTCTTACTCTACCCTCTTTATCTATGAACTCATCCAAAACCTGGGCAACAATTCCTTTATGATTGAGAATAGACAACCCTCTTGAAAAAGATGAAGAGACTGAGTAATAAGCTTTACTCATCCACTGTCTTTCAAACTCCTTTGCAGATTCCCTGGTGAGATGGGTTTCCTGAAGACACACCCCAGCAGGAAGATAGTTTTTTGTTTTTTTTCCATTAAATTTTTATTGAAAAGATATTTCAAATACAAAGAATGGTAAGTACATTTGAGAACATTCAAAAAATACATTACATAACAAAAGGAGTCAATGGTAATACAATACAAAGATGGTCAATGAGAAGCAAAGTATAGATGAGACCAGATAGAAATCTGTATGGATAAAGAGAGATAATCGCCTATATAAATAGCTCTTTTGGTTGGTATCAGCAGAGAGAAGAACCTAAAACGTGGAAGAGGAGAGGGGCTTATCCATAAAAGTTATGAGAATATCTAGAAACAAGAAAGGGAAATAGTGTTGTGAGGGCTATCAAGCCGGACCCTCCATTTAGATATTAGTACAGAACGATTGCAATTGACACCGGAATAGGTTAACTCATGCCAACAGTTATCAATTATGCCCTTAACCCCTTAACGACATCCTATGTATGGGTACGTCGCTGTCGTTAAAGACTTAACGCAACACAACGTATGGGTACGCTGTGTTGCTGGCTCAGAAGCTGAGCCCGCACCATCGCCAGCGGGTGTCAGGTGTATATTACCGATCCGCACGATTGATCCCTTAGATGCAGCGCTCAAAAGCGAGCACTGCATCTATGGTGTGTCCTAGCAGATTGGAACCCCGCAATGCAAATCGCGGGGTTCTGATGGCTGTTCTGGCAGACCAGAGGCCTAACAATGGCCTCCTGTCTGCCAAGTACGGAAGCCTGCTGGTCCCACCCGGAGGCAGGGCCTAAAAGGCTTCCAGTCGCTAAAGAAAGATGGTGCAGGCTCAGTAAACCGGTGTCAGCTGTATGTTACAGGTGACACCGTACTGTAACGGCAAGGAATGGAGCTAGCGCCGATCCCTGCCATTAACACCTTAGATGCCGTGATCAAAAGCGATTGCGGCATCTTAGTAGTTTGTAGCGATGGGCATCGACACTATGTTATTGTGACGATGCCGATCGTTGATATGGCAATCGGAGGCCTAATAATAGCCTCCTGGCCTGCCACGTACGATAGCCTTTTAGGCCCCGCCCACAGATGGACCTAATAGGCTTGCTGTCAGTGAATGACTGACAGCTCTAATGCATTGCACTACGTGGGTAGTGCAAAGCATTAGAGTAAAGATCAGAGGTGAAGGACCTCAAGTCCCCAAGTGGGACAAAAAAAAAGTTGAATAAAAGTGTAAAAATAAAAGTTTCAAATTTATAAAAACAAACATTGCCTTTTTTCCTATAATAAGTCTTTTATTATAGGAAAAAAATGGACACGTTAAAAAAGGTACACAAATTTGGTATCGCCGCGTCCGTAACGACCCCAACTATAAAACTGTAATGTTATTTTCCCCACACAGTGAACACCGCAAAAAGGATAAGTAAAAAAGCATGCCAGTATCTATTTTTTTATCACCACCCCTCCCAAAACATGGAATAAAACGTGATAAAAAACTTGCATGTACCCCAAAATGGTACTAATAAAAACTACAACTAGTCCCGCAAAAAAACAAGACCACCCACAGCATTTTTGATTGAAAAATAAAAAAGTTATGGCTCTCAGAATATGGCGACACGAGAAATAAATAAAATTAAAAAAAAGGGATTTTATTGCGTAAACGCTGCAAAACGTAAAAAAAAACTATATACATTTGGTATCGTCGTAATCGTATCGACCCGCAGAATCAAGTAAAATATATTTATAATATAATTTATAGCCCACGGTGAACGCCATAAAAAAATAAATAAAAAACAAAAAAACATAACAGTATTGCTGGTTTTTGGTGACCTTGCTTGCCAAAAAATTGAATAAAAAGTGATCAAAAAAATCGCACGTACCCCAAAATAGTACCAATGAAAACTACCGGTTGTCCCGCAACAAATAAGCCCTCACACAGCTCCGGTGAAGAAAAAAATAAAGAAGTTCTGGCTCTCAGAATATGGTGATGCAAAATGTGCAGTGTTCCAAAAGCGTATAAGATTGGGCACCATTTATCAGTGCGACATCGGCCACATATCTGCGGATTATTATTTATTTACCGCATTATTATACCCTCTTATTATACCCTGATGTTCTCCGCACAGATTACATATGCCCTCACATTACAAAATGAAATAACACCAATACCCCAAACAGAACGACTACCAAACATAATCTTCACGCCAATAGCCAAATGTCGCTCCCTCCCTTCTGAACCCTACAGCGTGCCCAAACAGAAGTTTACATCCACATATATAGCATCGCCATACCTGGGAGAACCCGGTTAAAATTTTATGAGGTATTTGGCTGCAGTGGCACAAACTGGGCACAACATATTGTGCGCTAAAATGGTATATCAGCGGAAAATTGCAATTTTTACTTTGCCCCATATGCTGTGCATTCATTTCTCATGAAAAAAAACCTGTGGGGTCAAAATGCTCACTACACCAAGACACTAAAATGTCTTAAGGGGTGTAGTTTTCAAAATAGGGGTCACTACTTGTGGGTTTGTTTTACTATTTGACCTCAGAGCCCTGCAATTGTGGGCCAATGGTGTGAAAATCACTGAAATAGACCTCAAATGCGCATGGTGCTCTTCACTTCTGAGCCCTGTCATATGTCCAGTCAAATGATAAATGCCTTGAGGGGTGTAGTTTCTAAAATGGGGTCACTTCTTGGGTGCTACCACTGTACTTTGGTACCTTTAGGGTTTTGCAAATGCAACATGGCGCCCAAAAACCAAGCCAGCAAAATCTGCATGCCAAATAGCGCTCCTGCCATTCTGACCCCTGCCGTGTGTCCAAACAGCAGTTTATGACCCCATATGGGGTATTGCCGTAATCTGAAGAAATTGTTTTTCAAATGTTGGGGTGATTTTTCTCCTTTATTTCTTGAAAAAATTTAAAATGTCCACGTTTTATCAGAGGAAAAGTAATTTTTAATTTCAGAGCATAATTCCACTAAATTCAGCAAAAAAACTGTGGGGTCAAAATGCTCACTATACCCCTCGATAAATTCCTTCAGGGGTGTAGTTTCCCAAATGGGGTCACTTTTGGGTGGTTTCCACTGTTTTGTCCCCTCAGGGCCTTTGCAAATGTGACATGGCACACGAAAACCATTCCAGCTAAATTTGAGCTCCAAAAGCCAAATGGTGCTCCTTCCCTTCTGAGCCCTGCCGTGGGTCCAAACAGCAGTTTATTACCACATATGGGTCGTTTTTTTTACTCAGGAGAAACTGATCTACAAATGTTGTGGTGCTTTTTCTGCTTTGGTTCTTGAAATGAAAAAAAATTAGCTAAACCTACATTTTATTGAAAAAAAAAATTGATTTTAATTTTCACGGCCTACTTCCAATAATTTCTGCAAAAAAACAGTGGGGTCAAAATGCTAATTATACCCTTAGATAAGTTCCTTGAGGGGTGGAGTTTCCTAAATGGGATCACTTTTGGGGTGTTCCCACTGTTTTGGTCCCTCAGGGGCTTTGCATAGGCTACATGGCCTCCACAAACCTATCCAGCAAAATCTGAATGCCAAATAGCACTTCTTCCCTTCCGAGTCCTGCCGTGTGTCCAAACAGCAGTTTATGACCACATATTGGGTATTGTTTTATTCAGGAGAAACTGCTCTACAAATATTGTGGTGATTTTTCTGCTTTAGTTGTTGCGGAAATGAAAAATAATTAGCTAAACCCACATTTTATTGGAAAAAATGTAGACTTTCATTTTCACTGCCTAATTTCAATAATTTCTGCAAAAAATCTGTGGGGTCAAAATGCTCACTATACCCCTAGATAATTTTCTTGAGGGGTGTAGCTTCCGAAATGGGGTCACTTTTGGGGGGTTTCTACTGTTTTGGCACCACAAGACCTCTTCAAACCTGACATGGTGCCTAAAATATATTCTAATAAAAAGTAGGCCCCTAAATCCACTAAGTGCTCCTTTGCTTCTGAGGCCTGTGTTTCAGTCCATTAGCACTCTAGGGCCACATGTGAGATATTTCTTAAAACTGCAGAACCTGGGCAATAAATATTGAGTAACGTTTCTCTGTTAAAGCCTTCTGTGTTAAAGAAAAAAATGGATTACAACTGATTCTCTGCAAAAAAAATGAAATTTGTAAATTTCACCTCTAGTTTGCTGTATTTCCTGTGAAGCATCTAAAGGGTTAAGAAACTTTCTAAAAGCTGTTTTTAATACTTTGAGCGGTTAGGTTTTTAAAATGGGGTGATTTATGGGGACTTTCTAATATATAAGGCCCTCAAAGTCATTTTAGAACTGAACTTGTCCCTAAAAAAATAGCCTTTTAAAATTGTATTGAAATTGTGAGGAATTGCTGCTAAAGTTCTTGTAACGTCCTTGAAAAAGAAAAGAATGTTCAAAAAACGATGCCAACATAAAGTAGATATATGGGATATGTGAACTAGTAAGTATTTTGTGTGGTATAACTATCTGTGTTACAAGCACATACATTTAAATTTAGAAAAATTAAAATTGTCTCTAAATTTTGGTGTTTTTTTTACAAATAAACACTGAATGTACCGACCAAATTTTACTACTAACTTAAAGTCCAATGTGTTACGAGAAAACAATCTCAGAATCGCTTGGATAGGTGGAAGCATTCCGGAGTTATTACCACATGAATTGACACGTCAGTTTTGAAAAAAATGGCCTGGTCCATAAGACGAAAACAGGCTGTGTCCTTAAGGGGTTAAAGAGTCTCTGTCACCACATTATAAGTGCCCTATCTCCTACATAATCTGATCGGCGCTGTAATGTAGATAACAACTGTGTTTTTATTTTTCTTAATGGACAACTGGGCGTGTTTTTACCTTTTGACCAACTGGGCGTTGTAAAGAGAAGTGTATGACGCTGACCAGTTGTCTATTAAGAAATGAATTAGCATAAATCTAAAATTGCTTATAACTTGCTTAAAAATTATCGTTTTTCAAAATAAAAAACACTGTTGTTATCTACATTACAGCGCTGATCACATTATGTAGGAGATAGGGAACTTATAATGTGGTGACATAGCCTCTTTAATTATAATTTTCAATGTTGTTTGACAGTCATCCTTCCAATGTTGAGCGATTTTCAGTCTAGTTGTAATTAAGGAGTGTGATATGGTTGTGATATGATCATTAGGAAATAGTTCTAGGCTCAAACCTAATAACGCCAGGGCTGGGTCTGGTGGTATGTGAACCTTGCATAGTCTTGATAATAGTTTAACCCCTTAAGGACACAGCCTATTTTGGCCTTGTGGCACAGCCGATTTTTGCAAATCTGACATGTGTCACTTTATGTGGTAATAACTCCGGAATGCTTTTGCCTATCCAAGCGATTCTGAGATTGTTTTCTTGTGACATGTTGTACTTTATGATACTGAAATTTTTTTTTCGTTAAATTCAATATTTATTTGTAAAAAATACCAAAATTTAGAGAAAATGTGCAAAAATCTGCATTTTTCAAAATTGTAATGTATCTGCTTGTAAAACAGATCGTAATACCACACAAAATATTTACTAGTTAACATTTCCCATATGTCTGCTTTATGTTTGCATCGTTTTTTGAACGTGCTTTTATTTTTCTATGACCTCACAAGGCTTAGAACTTTAGCAGCAATTTCTCGCATTTTCAAGAAAATTTCAAAAGGCTATTTTTTCAGGGACCAGTTCAGTTCTGAAGTGGCTTTGAGGGCCTTATATATTAGAAACCCCCTATAAAACACCCCATTTTAAAAACTGCACCCCTCAAAATATTCAAAACTACATTCAGATTTTTTTTTAACCCTTTAGGCATTTCACAGGAAATAAAGCAAAGTAGAGGTGAAATTTACAAATTTAATTATTTTTTTTACTAAATTCATTTGTAATGCAGTTTTTTTCTGTACCACAGAAGGTTTTACCAGAGAAATGCAACTCAATATTTATTGCCCAGATTCTGCAATTTTTAGAAATATCCCACATGTGGCCCTAGTGTGGTAATGGACTGAAATACCGCCCTCAGAAGCAAAGGAGCACCTGGTGGATTTTGGGGCCTCTATTTTATGAGAATATATTTTAGGCACCATGTCAGGTTTGAAGAGGTCTTGTGGTGCCAAAACAGTGGAAACCCCCCAAAAGTGACCCCATTTTGGAAACTACACCCCTCAAGGAAATTTTCAAGAGGTATAGTTAGCATTTTTAGCCCACAGGTTTTTTGCTAAATTTATTGGAACTGGTCTGTGAAAATGAAAATCTACTTTTTTCTGAAAAAACATACGATGTTTTAGTTTTTACAAGGAATAAAGGAGAAAAAGCACCCCAACATTTGTAAAGCAATGTCTCCTGATTACGGCAATACCCCATATGTGGTAATAAACTGCTGTTTGGACCCACGGCAGGGCTCAGAAGGGAACGAGGGCCATTTGGATTTTGGAGCGCAGATTTTGCTGGAATGGTTTTCGGTGCCATGTCGTGTTTGCAAAGCCCTGGAGGGACCATAACAGTGGAAACTCCCCAAAAGTGACCCCATTTTGGAAACTACACCCCTCAAGGAATTTTTCTAGGGGTGTAGTGTGCATTTTGACCCTACACGGTTTTTGCTGAATTTATGGGAATTATGCCGTGAAATTGAAAATCTAATTTTTTTTCTAATAAAATGTAGTTTTAGCTCAGATTTTTTCATTTTTACAACAGATAAAAGAGAAAAAACACCCCAATATTTGTAAAGCAAACTCTTCTGAGCACAGCAATACCCCATATGTGGTAATAAACTGCTGTTTGGACACATGGCGGAAGTTAGAAAGGACGGAGCGCCATTTGACTTTTGGAGCTCAAGTTTTGCTGGAATGGTTTGCGGCCCCATGTCACATTTGCAAAGCCACTGAGGGGCCAAAATAGTGCAAACCCGGCAAAAGTGACCCCATTCAGGAAACTATACCCCTCGTGGAATTTATCTAGCGGTATAGTGAGCATTTTGACCCCACAGTTTTTTTGCTGAATTATTGGGATTATGCAGTGAAAATGAAAATCTACATTCTTTCCACTAAAATGTTGAATTGTTTTCATTTTCACAAGGAATAAAGGAGAAAAAGCGCCCCAACAATTGTAAAGCAATTTCTCCCGAGTACGGCAATACCCCATATGTGGTTATAAACTGCTGCTTGGATACACTGCAGGGCTCAGAATGGCAGGAGTGCTACTTGGCATGTAGATTTTGGTTGATTGTTTTTTGGGCGCCATGTCGAATTTGCAGAGCCCCTGAAGTACCCGTACAGTAGAAACCCCTGAGAAGTGACTCCATTTTGGAAACTTTACCCCTCAGGGTAATCATCTAGGGGTGTACTGAGCATTTTAATCCCACAGGTGTTTCATAGATTGTTTTAGAATGAGGCAGTGAAAATGGAAAAAAAAAAATTTTCCCAAAAATATGTCGTTTTGCACCCAATTTTTTTTCCCACAAGGGGTAATAGGAGAAAAAACAACACATAATTTGTTACCCAATTTCTCCCGAGTACGGCAATACCCCATGTGTGGCCCTAAACTGCTGTTTGGGCACATGGCAGAGCTCAAAATGGAAGGAGTGCCATGTGGTTTTTAGAGCACAGATTTTGCTGGACTGGTGTAGGGGCGCCATGTCGCATTTGCAGAGCATTCTTAGGTACCAGAGTAGAGTATAAAACCCTGAGAAGTGACCCCATTTTGTAAACTACACCCCTCAAGGACTTTATCATTTGCCTGGACATATGACAGGGCTTAGGAGTGAAAGGCGCATGTGAGACCTATTTTGGTGATTTTCGCAGCATTAGCCCACAACGGCAGGGCTCTGAGGTCAAATAGTAAAACAAACCCCCAAGTAGTGACCCCCATTTTGGAAACTGCACCCCTCAAGGCATTTTGACCACACAGGTTTTTTTTTTTTCTATTAGAAATGAATGCTCAGTGGATGGTGCAAAGTGAAAATTTCCACAGGTATGTGACATTTTAGTGCACAATATTTTGTGCCCAGTTCGTGCCACTGAAGACAAATACCTCAAACTGTTAAGCGGGTTCTCCCGGGTATGGCGATGCCATATATGTGGACGTACACTGCTGCTTGGGCACGCTGCAGGGCGCGCCATTTGGCTTTTGGAGCGTGGATTTTGCTCGCTAGTTGTTTTGTTTGGGGTTTTGCTGGTATTTCAGTTATGATGTGGGGGCGTATGTAATCTGTGCGGAGAACATCAGGGGTATAATAAGAGAGTATAATAATGGGGTAAATAAATAATTATCCACAGATGTGTGGCCGGTGTCGCACTGATAAATGGCGCCCGATCTTATCCGCTTTTGGTACACTCTGCACATTTTGCATCGCCATATTCTGAGAGCCAGAACTTCTTTATTTTTTCTCCACCGGAGCTATGTGAGGGCTTATTTGTTGCGGGACAATCTGTAGATTTTCATTGGTACCATTTTGGGGTACATGCGATTTTTTTGATCACTTTGTATTTCATTTTTTTGGCAAGCAAGGTGACCAAAAACCTGCAATTCTCATGTTTTTTATTATTTCTTTTTTTCGACGTTCGGCATGCGCTATGAATGACAATTTTACGTTATTCTGCGGGTCAGTACGATTACGGCGATACCATATATATATGTATATAGTTTTTCTTATGTTTTGCAGCGTCTGCACGATAAAATCACTTTTGTTTCAAATAATTTATTTTTGGTGTCACCATATTCTGAGAGCCATAACTTTTTTATTTTTCCGTCAAAAAAGCTGCGGGAGGGCTTGTTTTTTGCAGGACGGGCTGCGTTTTTTAATGGTATAATTTTGGGGTACATGCAACTTTTAGATCCCTTTTTTTATTCTGTTTTGCAAGGGGTAGTGACTAACAAACAGCGATTCTGGAATAGTTTTTTATTACATTTTTTTACGGTGTTCATCGTACGGGTAAAATAACGTGATATTTTTATAGTTTGGGTCGTTACGGATGCGGGGATACCACATATGTGTACTTTTTTTATGTTTTTTGGTTTTTCTTATAATAAAAGACTTATTATAGGAAAAAAGGCTGTTATAGTGTTTTTTAACATGAAACTTATTTTTTTTTACTTTTTTACAACATTTTTATTAACTTGTTTTAACTTTTTTTTTGTGTCCCACTAGGGAACTTGAAGGCATGAAGCCCTGATCACTATTCTAATACACTGCACTACCCACATAGTGCAGTGTATTAGAGCTGTCAGCTATTCACTGACAGCAAGCCTATTAGGCTTCGCCTCCCGGCGGGGCCTAATAGGCTTCCGTACTAGGAAGCGATTGTTAGGATATGGTTGCCATCGCGGGTGCCGATGGTTGTTATTAGCAACCATAGGGTACGATTTAATCACTTAGATGCAGCGATTGCTCCAGTCCTGGCCATTAGGGCACAATGTCAGCTGTGAGAAACAGCTGATACCCGCGCCCGTGGCAACCATCGTGGTTGCCGACAGGCTACAAGCCACTTTGATGCATCGATCACGTTTCGAAGGGGTTAATCGGCCGGATCGGAGCCTAGCTCCGGTCCTGGCCGTTGCAGAGGGGCATCGGACAGCTGATTCCCCTATAACACACGTCATAGAGCTGTGATTGGTGAGTCTGCTTTGACTGACCAATCACAGCGATCGCCGGCAGGAGACCGCTGTGAATGGTCCCCTGCCGTCTTACTGTGCCGATCAACTGTCATAAACAGTTGACGGCACAGTTCTGTCACCTTGTCCTTTGACAGGGTGACAGTTTTTAGCCAGGACGCACCGGTACGTCCCTGTGGCTTAAAGCACTTCAATGCAGGACATACCGTTGCGTCCTGGTGCGCTAAGGGGTTAAATACTCCAAGCCAAAGGGCATTGACTACAGGACATTCCCACCATAAATGGAGGCAAGTCCTATCTGGTGTCTTACATTTCCAGCAAATAGAAGAAAACCTAGGAAACATTTTTTGAAGTTTCACTGGGGTACAGTACCAATGATAACAATTTTTTCTAGAGTTCTCCAAATGTGAAAGACATTTTGAAGTTTTAATAATAGAGTTGAAGGATGATAACCATTGGTCTGCTGAAATTTTTCATTTCAGATCACGTTCCCATATTTCTTTTAGATGAAAAATTGGGTCGATCCTTTCCTGTTTTATCATCTGATAGCATCTTGAGATGCCTTTGTTACAAGGGTGGGGAGCCTGTAACCAAACATTGAAAAGACTAGGTACTACCGGAAGAGAAGGAGGAGATAAACCATGTAGCAGATGTCGGATTTGCAAAAATGTAAAGAATTCCGTGTGTGGAACATTATATGTGGTGTTTAGAAACTGAAAAGATACTAAATGGCCATTTTTCAAAAGCATTCCTACTTTAAAAATACCCCTTTCTCGCCAAAGGGGGAGACGTAACCCAGGTATTGCCAATTCTAAGACCTCTAGTGGTTCCGAGTATAAATCAAATTTGAAGAGATCATCTCTCTTAGAAATTAGATTCCACACCAGAGAGATCACTCATGAAGTTAAAAGAGGGGGATTGAAATTTGTTCTAAAAGTTGTGGAAGCAATTAAATGATGCCTTCAAAAGGCGCTTGTCTAGTTCAATTTCCACCCATATTTTGATCTATCTTTTGACCAGAGTGACCTGATTTGGTCCAAGATCACTGCTCTGTAATAGTGGAGAACAGAGGGAGTGTTTAAGCTCCCTTCACGATGGGTTAAATGTAAAATGTTGGACTTAACTCTGGGTCTCGTCTTACCCCAAATGAATTTTTGTACAATCAATTGAAGTTTGTTAAGATAAGCTACATGTAAGAAGATGGGAATGTTCCTGAATACAAACAAGATTTTTGGTAGAATAACCATCTTAAACGTAGAGATCCTACCCAACCGTGAAATACCCTGAGTTTCCAATTTTTTAATGTCTGTTTCGATATTATCTAGGAGGGCACCATAGTTGAGATCAAATAAATTGGAAATGGGGAAGGTGAGTTTTATTCCCAAATAGGGGAGAGAGTTTTTAACCCAGGCAAAGCTGTACAAGTTAGATAGTTATTTTTTTAATGGCATGTTTCAATCCTAAATTAAGGATTTGAGATTTTGAGGTGTTCATTTTATAATAAGAAGTGGAGCTAAATTAATGTTTGATATTCATAACCAAGGGAAGGGAGGTTTTAGGGTTAGTTAAGGCTATTAATACATCATCTTCAAAGAGACCTATGCGATGTTCGTAAGTTCCAACTGATATCCCCGATATAGTCTCAGATTTTCTAATGTGTTCCGCAAAGCATTCCATCACCATTGCGAATATTAATGGTGACATTGGACAACCCTGCCTTGTGCCTATATGTTGAAAGGTGATGATAGGAAACCTGAGGTATAGACTGAAGCACTGGGATTAGAATATAAAGACATAACTGCAGATAGGAATAAACCATCAAAGCCAAAATTTTCAAAGTAGATTCCAAGCAACCCCAGTGGACCCTTTCGAACGCCTTCTCCGCATCCAAAGAGAGAAGCAGGGAAGGGGTCCGAGAAGTCTCAACAGTTTCAATAATGTCTAAAAACCCTCATTGTTCTTGCAACTTTTTGTCATGACTTGCTAATTTTAGAAATAGGCCTCTGACGTAAGCTTTTTGAGTGCACCAAACTGTGGAGTCAGAAGTTTCATTATTGACGTTGGGTTCGAAAAATTTTGATATCTCTTTATTTGAGATTGAAACTCTGCCTTGTTAAGAGAGACTTATTTAATCTCCAAGGGGAGGTGGGAGTGAAGTTGAGGGATTCCTGTATGGTTAATGAGATAGGCGCATGGTCTGACCATGTAATTACATCAATATGGGCTTTAAATATCCTTTCAAGAAGCCATTTGTCAGTTAAGAAAAAGTCTTGGCATGAATAAACATTATGAGGCGGGGTGTAATACGTGTAGTCCTTTTCAGACGCATGAAGTATACGCCAGGGGTCAAACAGGTTTTCCCTAAATAGTAAATCACGTAAACTAGGTTCTTTACCAGGGTTGGCGGAGAAACTTTTATCCATTACTGGATCGGAGACCATATTAAAATCACCACCAAACATTACACTCGCTCCCTATCCTTCTCAGGTAGTTCCTATTCAATTCTCTACTCTCATTGGGTCTCTTAAACGGTATTGTGTAAAATTTGAAAATCTTCATCTTTCGTGGATTGTTAGAATTCAATTAGTTAAGATGTTTATGCTCCCAAATTTTTATATCTGTGCAGAACTATTCCTTGCATCCTCCCGGGTTCTATTACCTCAGAAATCCAATCCTTATTTCTTAATTTTATTTGGAATAAGAAGAGAGCTAGAGTAGCTAAAAATCTGCTTTATTGAAAAATGGAGGGATGGGTGTACCGAATGTTGCAGCATATAACATAGCGGCTATTGCAGACCAATTACATCCCTTTTGGAATGCTACAGCCCTCTATCTATGGGCTGTTTTGGAAGATAATATTCACTCCATATTTTCATTTAAATCCAATCTTATGGTGGCTTTACTGGGACGAAGGAAAGTATTCCACTTTCTGTTCTTGAGTTCCTTGTTCCTCACATTTCATGACAATGGAATTGCCGCAGGTATGACGTTTTTATCTGATTTTTATGACTTAAAGAAATCTTATCACCCATCCCATAACCTTTTTTATCAATATCTCCAAATCAGACATTGTATCCAATCCATGAAACTTCCTCAACCCCCTACTAATTTTACTTCATTCCACAAATTCTTACATAACTGGCAAGGGTACTCGAAGGGTGTAACAAGGGTTTATGAATTGATTCTTAATTTAGATAGCAAAGGTAAAGCGAACTATATGTTGAAATGGGAAAGGGAGTTGGGGGTGACTTTTTCTGAAGACAATTGGATTACAGCCTCAAATTGGACCACAAAACACTCTAAATGTGTGAATCCTACTGAATTAATGAGGATAATTCACCTTAGGTGGTATTTGACACCTTCCAGATTAGCCCATATTATTACTGGTTCTAGACTATGTTGGAGAGGTTGTGGATAAATAGGATCCCCTCTTCATGTGTGGTGGTCCTTCTCAACAGTTTCTGGTTTATGGGCTCAAGTATTTGTACTTTTATCGGAATTTGTACAAGTTCATGTGCCGATATCGCCTGCTCTGGCAATTTTAGATATTGCTTTTGGAGAGATAGATCCGTCGGATAGAATAATCATTCACCATATTCTTATAGCCACCAGAATGGCCATCGCACAATCTTGGAAATCTCCCACTTCCCCCTCCTTACCGGAGGTGATTAGAAGTCAGAGCTACCATGAAACGTATTTAGTTACTGATTTAGGTCTTCATGGTCGTAATGTGAGGAGATGGAATTCTTGGACTCATTCAATGTATTTTGTTTAAATATTGTCTTTAATAGATAATTTGAGATACGATTTTTGTACGCTACCTGAGGAAGAAACCGGTCCGGTTTCTAAACACTCTGCTGTTGTTTTGTGTATTCATTATAATAAAACCTCTTTTTCCACTTACCTTGTCTTCATCACCGAGACGAATGAACCACTCTTACCGTGGATGATTCATCGATCGACAGCGCCAGAGAGACACCCGTCATATTTTCATATCCTTGCTATCTCAACATTGAAGCTTTTGCCAAAGCTTTCAAACTGGTTCTCAGACTGCAACCGAACCCAAAACAACTACACCATAGAGGTTTCTTCGATCCTGCATAACTGGATGTTATGCTCCTTGTATAACCGCACAAGGTCAGCATAACCTTAACTTAGTTCACACCTAATCTTTATACCGTTTCATTCACTATGTGCGCTTTGTTGCTTTTTCTCTTTTTTGTCTAGCTGTAAGATTTAACCCCTTCCCGACATTTGACGTATCCATACGCCGAAATCGAGTAGGAGAAGTATGGAACGGGCTCACGGAGTGAACTCGCTCCATACGATGCTGTTGTCTACTGTATGTTACAGCCGACACTTCAGAGTAACGAGCGGGGTCGTGCTCGAGCGCGATCGCACTTGTTTAACTCGTTAAATGCCGCGGTCAATAGCGACCACAGCATTTAAATTGTTAGAAAGAGGGGGGCGACCCCCTCTAACAGCTCATCGCGCCCCCCGCATCGCAATTGCGGGGTGGCGATGGCTGCCTGGGGGCCTAATGAAGGCCCCCAGGTCCGCCATCTTTGGGTTCCTATTAAACCCTGCCTCCGGCAGGGCTTATTAGAGGCCTGTCAGAATCACGATATACTGCAATACATTAGTATCGCTGGTTGAAGTCCCATAGGGGGACTAATAAAAAAAAGTAAAAATTAGTAAAATAAAGGGTTTTTTTTATGTAAAAAAAAAAAGAATTAAAATTAAAAGTTAAAAAAAAAAACCCTTTTCCCATTTTCCCCCTAGAGCAGAGTAAAAAAATAAATAAACATAATTGGTATCGACGCGTCCGTAAAAGTCTGAACTATTACAATATATCATTATTTAACCCGCACGGTGAACGCCGTAAAAAAAAAATTGGAAACGCCAGAAGCTCTATTTTTTGGTTACCTCATCTCCCACAAAAAAATTAAATAAAAAGTCATTAAAACGCTGCATGTGCCCCAAAATCATTTAAAACTACAGCTTATCCCGCAAAAAATAAGCCCTCATATCACTTAATCGATGAAAAAATAAAAAAGTTATGGCTCTTGGAATTTGGCGACACAAAATAAATTTAATTTTTTACATTTAGGTTTTTACATGTAAAAGTAGTAAAATATAGAAAAAAACGATATATATTTGGTATCGCCGTAATCGTATTGACCCACAGAATAAAGTTAACATGCTCTATTAATTGCACAGTGAATTCCGTAAAAACGACCTGCAAATCTACCCCACAAATAATTTTTTTCCGTTTCCTAGTACATTATATGGCACAGTAAATGGTGCAAAAAAAACAGCAACTCATCCTGCAAAAATCAAGCCCTCATAGGACTATATCGACGGAAAAATACAAAAGTTATGGAAGGTGGGGAGGAAAAAACGAAAATGAAAATCTGAAAAAGTTATGCGGCGGGAAGGGGTTAAAGGAACGGAGAGAAACTTATCCATAGGAATAGGTGGCACCTGAGAGGCCGTAAGTCCTGAATTCAGGTAGCCTCATGAGAGTGTTTGCCATCCTTTGATTTTATCCATTCCTGAGCAAGGGTTGGAGGAGTATTTTCTTGGGAGGGGATCTGTCGCCATCTTGTGGCTAGTAGAGAGACCAATTTGTCAGAATGGCTGCACCTTTTGGATCGAGGACAACATGAGTAGTGCCATTGTGCATGATGATCAGTTTCACGGGGTATCTCCATTTGTAAGAAATTCTGTGTTCTCTCAAAATTTTAGTGATTGCTGCAAATTGTCTTCTCCTGGAGAGGGTGGCAGGGGAGAGGTCTGCAAATAAGGAGATTTGTTGGAAGCGTTCTGGAAGATAATTTTTATGCCTTCATTATCGCCTCCTTAAAGTGATAGAAGTGGAGACGTGCAAGAACGTCCCTTGACACACTGGAGGAAAGGTTCTTTGGTTTAGGAACCCTGTGGGCTCCGTCAATAAGGAGATCTCTTTCTTTAGCTGTAGGAATGAGAGCTACAAATAAATCGGTCAGGAATCCTGTAGTTTTGTGTCTGAGACAGATTCAGGAATGTTCCTGAACCTGATATTGTTTCTCCTGGAGCGATCTTCCAGGTCAGCTAACTTGAGCTTTATAATGGAAATATCATCCTCCATATCATTGTGGTTGCCAACCAGATAATTGTGAGCATTAACAATGTGAGATTAATCCCCATCACTCTTGAGTTCCTTTTCTCCATAACAGAATTTGTCCAGGATTCATTCATATTTACAAAAATGACCGATCGGGAGAGATTGCACATACAATGGTTTGATGCACAGAAATATAAAATGGCTGTGGACAGAGACTTTATCTATAGGTTCATCCCTTCACTTACAGTAACACACATTAACCAATCAGATGATGCCAAGTACATATAGGTATACACCCAACAATACTTCCATATAAGGTAATGACTTTCTTCCTAGTATTCCATTAGTTTGGAATGCCAGATGATGTCATCTTTACCCTATCTTGGATGATAGGGAATACATTCATTTAAGAGACGATTATAAACATATCTAATACATATCTTAAATAATATAATGCAGTCATTTTGATATTATTAATACAACAGTTATTATTTTTTATTACTCTGACAGTTCCCCTCTTTTTAAAAAAATACTGCATCCAACTATTCTATCCCTATGGGAACCGATATCCTCTGAAGGTGAAAACTCGGATCCTCTTATGCCTTCCTAACCTAGTATGGTGTCCATTAGATTGGGGAATCTACCTATCATGAGTTACAGCTGAAACTGTGGTATATCACGGATTACACGGGTAGCCACATAAACAGTGGGATCATCAAACTTGCCTTGAGATCCTTTCCCACAGATCATCTATAAATCATTTACCTAAGAGTGGGGTGTTCCTGGCCACACAAATCTATCCCTAATTATCTGATTCTTTCCTAACACCACCACGATGGACACATATGTCGACTTGAGAGGGGTTTCATCCATCACAGTAGGCGCATATCCATCCATCATCCTTGATGAATTGAGGCGTGGGAACTGTTACTGGAAGCAGGGATGTAGAAGTTATTTTATGTCCCAATGTTTCTCCTTTTTCTACACGTAGAACTTTAATCTGCGTTGGGTTTTTATAACCTTTACAATACTTTGTCATCAGCATAAAAAAAAATTGTTTGACAATCAAATAAATAAGTATTCCTATAATAAATACCTACAAAGCTACATGTAATATTCCATAAAATGGAACCACCTATTTCCTTAAGGAAGCTAAGAGACAGCTCAATAACAGAGATTGTTATAAATCCTTATGGGGGGATCCCACTTCACAATTTCTACTAGAATATGAAAGACTCATCGGTTCAGGTCTGGAAGAGAGAGCTATCTCCTCGAGTGAGGCCAAGTATCTCTCAGTCAGACACCTGAAGGTGGCAACTTTTTACATGTTGCCAAAAATACACAAAAACATGTGGCAACCACCGGGAAGACCCATAGTGTCGGGTCAGGGCTGTCTGCCTGAGAGATGTAGTTAATGGCTAGATTTAGAATTGCGTAATTTCGTATATAAGCTTCCTTCTTACACTCGAGATACGATGCAGATACTTCAGGAGCTCAATAATGCTAACCTTGAGGAGGGTGAATTTTTAGTAACCCTGGATGTAGAGAATCTCTACACCAACATCAAACATGATTTGGGGTGTAGAGCTGTTGATTTTTTTCCTGAGTCGTGAGCATAACTATAGTCCCAATAGGAGGTCTTTTGTCAATAGAGCACTAAAGTTCATTCTAACCAGGAATTACTTTATTTTTGATTCCCGTTTCTTCCTACAAACCCAAGGAACAGCAATGGGAGCTGCATGTGCCCAAACTTTTGCCAACCTGTTCCTTGGGTGGTGGGAAGAAGAATTTGTCTTTGGTTAACCTTTCCGGATGCATGTTGATAAAATATCAATATGGCGAAGATATATTGATGACATCATATTTATCTGGAAGGGTTCTGAAAATGAACTGCTGATTTTTATTGAAAAACTCAACACAAATTATCTAAACCTGAAACTGACTACAAATTACAGTAGACAGGAAGTAACTTTCCTGGATATTAAAATTGGCACTTATAGTAATCGCGAAATTGTCACCAATCTATATAGAAAAGCGGCAGCTACCAACAGTCTTTTAGACGCAAAAAGTGCTAATTTCAACAGGACCATCAGAGGAATCCCGAAAGGGGAATTCCTTAGATTAAGGAGGAACTGATCCACTTTTGAGAACTTTAAGAAGGGAGCACAAGATCTTAAAAATCGACTTAAGGAAAGACACTACTCAGGGCGACAAATTAAAAAAGCATATAATCAAGCCCTTCGTACCAATAGGGATGTTCTGCTGGTGGTGAAAGAGAAGAGCGAGGACAAAGTGAGATTTATTACCACACTGCACGGAAAGTGGCAAGAGATGAGTGACATTATGAAAACACTGGCATGTACTATTACTTGATGTGGATTTGAAAAAACATTTGGGTACAACAGTTTCTTTGGGACATAGAAAAATTAATACCCTAGAACAGCATATAGTCGAAAGCCATTTTACTAGGGACTGTATAAAAAAGAAATCACAAAAATATCCAGTCTTCTTCCCTTGTGGCTTGTGTACAGCCTGTCAAATTCTCAACAAAAAGAAGGGTTTGATAAATGGAAATGGTGGATACCACAAGATCCAAGACCACATTACATGTGCATCAAAAGGGGTAATTTATACACTGAAATGCACATGCGATCTATACTACATGGGTAAAACCAAAAGAGAACTCAAAGTTAGAATAAGAGCGCACATGTGCAGTGTGAAAAATTAAGATAAACTAGAAGCAGAGAGTAAGAGACAAAATAAACCATTTCAACCACCTCCGGTTACCCGACATTTTTAATACCATCATAATCTTAACTTAAAGGAGTTGTCAGGCTAGGGCATATGTCACCTCACCACAGGGATAAGAGGGGGTGATACAGATTCCACCTTGCTAAAAGAGGAGAGCAAGTGGATCTATAATATGAACTCAGTGAGCCCCAATGGACTCAACGAATCTTTCAACTTTGCCTGTTTCCTCTAAATATATGAAAATTGAACACACCCTGTAAAATGGGAATTTATGGGATAATAGAGAGAATATGTAATTGATTTTCTGCTACTCTTACAGTCCATACATTTTCAATAAAAAAAAAGTCATACTGATGATAGATTAAAACACTTAAATACAATACATAATCTATGGGATACTTTATGTCTAAAGAACGTTACTTTGTCTGTAAACATTCTGTTACTTTTGTAACAAAATTCACCATGTTATGTCTTTACAAGACATAACTAACAAAACGTTACCCTTTTTTTAGCTGATTGGCAGAATGACCTGTCAGTCAGACTTTGACCTATAAAAAGTGCCATGAACAAAAGGCTCCCGTCCCCGGAAGAAGCTGATTTTTATCAGCGAAACGTACGTCAGGTTTCTACCGACCTAGCAATAGGGACAGGAATATAGAGGGAGAGATTGAGATAGCAAATAATCTTACCTTAATCAACGAATGCTCTAATGCAGTGATAGCGAGCGAGTACAGCGCTTGCATGGCTCGCTCACACTGCCTAGCCGTCGAGTGCTGATGACGTCACAGCACTCACGGCGTACAGTCTAGCGGCCGCAGGCACCATCAGATCTGCGGTCCTGAACTCGCTGCTCGATAGAAAACTGTGGAGCGGCGGTTTACAGAAAGCTTACAGCTGTGTTTTCTCCAGACCCTGACATAGATTTGGAGAGCGTAGCTGATTAACTAGAACCATCGCAAGGAAGATCCTTGCCAGTGGCTCTGATCACGCTGCCTAATAGGAAACGGTGGTGCACGGTAGCTGTGACAGCTGACAAGTGGCTTTTTTGCTACATTTAACCACAGCTGGGAGAATACAGGCCCATGCTGGTCTGCCTGATACGGCATACTCATTTATTATTTCAGCTTAAGAATTTAGTCATGGTAATACAGCGTCAATGAACACTCCCTCCTTTTCCCATTGAAGTGGACACAGCCTTTCACACAGAAGGGTGTCTCCAATCAATGGGTTTTGAAATACAGTTGAACAAGAATACTGGAATATAAACACACTTGTTTTAAATAAGAATACTGAAAATAAAAAATAGTAGAAAATAGAAAATATTATAGTGCAATTTAAGGGGACATTGCACTATATTTTCCTCTCCCTATACAAATATAAAAAATTGAAGGCGACATAGGATTGATTTTCTTGCCCCCTTTTCCTCTTTCCCTATACCCAATAAACGCTGTGATTAATATTGGTGGTGTACACCAGGTCAAGAACTGTCATTTTTATAAAAACACAAAAATAAATAAAATAATAAAACAAAAACAAAAAATAAAAAAGGTCTATTTCTTCATAATTTTCCTTTGTAACCCTTTCAACATTTCTGCAAATACCTGCCCAGTGAAATGTGTCCCACGGTCAGACTCTACGTCTCAGGTAGGCCATATCTGCACACAATCTCAGATATTATTTTCTTAGCTGTCAGTACAGCTGTTGCCTTAGCAACAGACCATGCTTTTATCCAAGAGGAGAACATATCCACACATACTTAGACATATTCATAAACACCACATCTGGATAGCTGAATGTAGTCTATCTGCAGTCTCTGGAATGGGTAGTCAGGTTTTACAAGGTTTTTCATCTGTACTCTAGTCATTTTGCCTGGATTGTGCTTATCACAAATCATGCATTTCTTGCACCATTGTGTTGCAAATTGTGAGAAGACTGGTGCAACCTAAAATTTACTCACAATAGCAACCATTCCTCCTTTGGAAACATGAGATGGAAGATAAGATAAGTTTGTTAAAAACTGATATATAGCTGGAGGGGCACACAATCGACCATCCTCATGTTTCCAAATACTATTATCTGGCTTACAATCTGTGTTCCTCCATTTACTCTGTGTATGGGGACCTGCCTGTTTTTGCAAGGTTATGAGAGTGTCCATTGTCAGATTTTGTTCGCCTTTTGGGGACTCTTGGAGGATCAGAGGAGCAGCCCTTTTAGCCGCTTCAGTTGCCCTGTTATTACCCATAGTGATAGGATTTTTTGCTCGCTGATGTGCCTGGTATTTGATAACAGCTATAGCTCGAGGTAGCTTTACCTTTTCCAGCAGCTCCTGTATGAGGTCTGCATGTTTCACAACCTTCCCACAAGAAGTTAAGAAACCTCTGTGCTCCCACAGAAAACCAAAATCATGTACAACTCCGTAAGCATAACGGGAGTCTGTATATATATGTCACGGACACAGTCTATTTGGACTCACTTGGCCGCTCCGCCGTAGCGGAAAGGCAGCTGAGCAGATCACAGTCTATATGAAAGTCAATAGTAGATAGTAACGCTTGGGTACCTGAACTAGTCCAGACGGTGGCTGTGGCTTCAGCACGGATGGAGCCTGGTGCAGCAGGTAGCGCTAGACGTGGCGGGCAGTATCCGATGTGGCAGAGGACACTGGACGTGGCAGAAGACACTGTTTGTGGCAGAAGACACTGGATGTGGCAGAAGACACTGGACGTGGCAGAAGACACTGGACGTGGCAAACGACACTGGACGTGGCAAACGACGCTGGACGTGGCAAATGACAGCAGGTGCAGTAGACACGACTCCAACACTAGTAGGCACAGGAACAAAAACAGTACGGGATACAGGAACAGGTAACAGGGCACGGGTAACAACTGGAACGGGAAACACTAAGGGACCATTTGCAAGACAGACTGGGATAAACTAACAACGCTCAGGCAAGGATCAGAAGGCCTGGGGCCTTGTTATAGACCAGGAAATCATGGCAGTTGATGACGATTTTCCTTTAAGGCAGGACACAGCAGAACTGAGCGGAAGTGAGCGCTGGCGTCTCCTAGGAAGGAGATGGGGACCAGCGCTCACGGATCCATGGCTGCGGGCGTTGGGAGGCGAGTAAACCCGACGGACCGTGGCCATGGACGCTACAATATATTTACAGTCTTTCCCTCTGCCAGCTTGCATGCCTTGATCAGGGCAAGCAACTCTGCACTCTGGGCAGAAAGTATGACAGGATCAAGGGTTTCAGAGTATAAGACTCATAGCCCCCATGCTGTTTAAGCTTGGGTGCTGGTGACTATCGGGTATGTCCCCTTAAGGCATTTACCCAGCGGTTCCCAGGTAGGGTGGGGTTTAGCAGGGATGGGTGGTCCCTCCCTCCCATATAAAGTGTGTTACCCAGGGGAGTCACATCCTCTTTGACTCCCCTCCGTCCCTTGGAAGGAACCCTAGAGACCTTGTCCTACATACCTGGTAGAGTAAAATGTCTGACACTGCTTTAATGGCTCTCCTGAAGGAGAAGATCGAGAGAGAAGGAGCCGGCTGGCTCTCTTCCCTGCTCGTTTGACCCCCTGATCAGCAGTCTGATGTGGCTGGGCGGTCAGCGATTAGGCAGGTGCGGCCTGCGCGGCGCTGCCGTCCCCCCTCCCACCTGAGTCCCTCTCCGGCTCTGCCTTGTCAGAGAGGCAAAGGGCCTTCTAGAAACCACCGGGCGCTGCCTGATACAGCACCGGCGGCTGAGGGTGCCGTGACACGTGACCGCTCTGCATTAGCAGCAGAGCGGCGTGCGGGCCAGCAGGGGGTCGCTAGGTCGATTTCCCCTCCTGCCAGTCTTCACATTGCAGATAGTGGAGTCGCTCTGGAGGCTGCTAAGGCACAGCCAATTAACAAGCCACCCGGCCGTTTAGCTCGTTGGTTTGGCCGTGGAACGGCTATACCTCCACCTCCACCCCAACACCCCCTCCTCCCACTGTCAGCGCAGCACCACTGCCCTCTAGTGTCAGTTCTACTAGGCAGCAAGCACAACAGGTAGGGAGTGCAGGTGATGTAGCTCCAAAGGAGGAGATTGGCTCTCAGGCCTTGAACAGCTCGGATGAGCTTTTTGATTGCGTGCCAGGCACGCCGACATATGGCGCTCCGGTCCCCATTGCTGGACAGCGTCATAGGGCCCGTATTTCATGCCAGAGAGATGGGACCCATGGTGGGCGTAGCCTTTCCCCATCTGTGGCTGGGTCAAGTCGCTGCTTGGACAATAGGTGTAGGAGGCGCAGTCGCCCTCCTGAGCGTTCGGCCCGTATTTCATGCCAGAGAGATGGGACCCATGGTGGGCGTAGCCTTTCCCCATCTGTGGCTGGGTCAAGTCGCTGCTTGGACAATAGGCGTAGGAGGCGCAGTCGCCCTCCTGAGCGTTCTCGTAGTGGGGAACGCCGGAGCGGTTATAGACGCCGTTCAAGGAGCAGGCACAGTAGGAGACGTTTCCATAGTTCCCGCAGAGGCTGGTTTGGTCACCATTCCTCGTCATCAGTAGGGACAGTCGTCTTGCGATGTGTTCACATAGGAGCTGGAGACATGGGCGGAGCAGGCGGTCCCACGACCGAGGGCAGGAGAGACATCCATCTGCGCCTGCTGCTGCGGTTACCGTAGTTCCTCCGCTGCCCACCGTGCTGACTCCTGATGCACTACCCTCCACGCATATGACTGGTGAGTTGTCCTGCATTCCAGCTTGAGGTAAGGCCACCTTAAATGGCGGGGGTGAAATGTTGGATATTTTAAAATGTATGTTGGCTAAATTCGAGGGTCCTAGCCCCTCAGTACATCCTCCAGGGGCGCCCTTTGCACAGCCTGAGCCGGCCCCGGCTAATCCGGGTTTACAATTTCGGGATTCTTATTTTTGTGGCGTCGCCCCCTTGGGGACACATTTATCCTCGGAAACGAGGGGAAAAAGTGGAAAAATGTGAATTTGTGGATATATGGTCATTATTATCCTCGGAACAATTAACAGTGGATAAGGAGAGACGGTTTGAGAAAACGGAGGATAAAAAGCCTAAAGTTGCTGAAACATTTGGGAATTGGGTGCAAGCTTTTGCTAGTTTAGCGAGTGTGTTTAGAAAAAACCACCCGGAAAAAGGTTTTGAGTTGTTTACGTATTTAGATACAATATATATTCGGCTTATAAATTACATGCTGGTACGGCTAATCCCTTTCAGTCATCCGCCGCTGCGGGACATTCAGTACAGTCCGCAGCGGCGGGGAGACGTCCCAGAGCGTGCTGGCTCTTTAACGAGGGTCATTGCAGGTTCTTTGCCTCATGTAAATTTAAGCACAAATATTCCTTCTGCGGTGGCTCACATACAGCCTTGCGCTGTTTCAAAAAAGGTAAGATGCCTGCCAGACTCGTGTCTTCAGGTAAGCCGGAGAACACCAGTGAGCGTCAAGAAGATGCGCCCATGTGGACAGGTATCACAGGACAGAGGAAGCCGTAATGCTAATTGAAGGTTTTTCAGAAGGTTTTTATATTCCGCACGTTAGGCAAGCGGCTGTTGTTTTTGCTGCAAATTTCAAATCTGTTACGGAATTTCCCTCAGTGGTAAAGGATAAGTTGGATAAAGAGGTTAGCCTGGGCAGAGTGGCTGGCCCCTTCACCACTCCACCTTTGGAGAATCTTCGGATTTCTACTTTGGGTGTGGTCCCCCAGAAAGAACCCGGCAAATATAGACTCATCCATCACTTGTCCTTCCCGGAGGGTGATTCAGTCAATGATGGTATACATAAGGAGGAGGCGGTCGTGTCTTACATGTCTTTTGACTGGTCCAAGTAGTGTCTAAGGCGGGCCAGGATGCCCTGTTGGCCAAGTCCGATATTGAATCTGCTTTCCGTGTCCTCCCTGTACATCCTGACTGTTTTCATCTGCTTGGTTGTCAATTGGAAGGGCTATATTATGTAGATCTTTGTTCACCGATGGGGTATTCCATATCTTGACGCTACTTCGAGATGTTTAGCAGTTTTCTCGAATGGGGGGTGAGATCGGAATCGGGTAATGCTGCGTTATTGCATTATCTCGACGATTTTTTGTTTGTCGCTCCAGTTGATTCGCCGATTTGTCGTTCTACGTTAGAATGTTTTCATTATTTCATGTCCTTGTTCGGGGTCCCGTTAGCGGAAAAAAAACCGGAATGTCCCTCTACTTGCTTGTCTTTCCTAAGTATCATGATTGATACTGAAAGAATGATTCTTAGTTTACCTCAGGAAAAATTATCCCGGCTGCAGGACTGCATAGGTTCGTGTCTTAGGGTAAAGAAAGTCACATTGAAGGATTTACAATCCCTTTTGGGACAATTAGCTTTTGCTTGTAGGATATTCCCCATGGGTAGAGTTTTTTTGCGTTGTCTATCACTGGCTATGGCAGGAGTTAAACAACCTCATCATTTCGTTCGGCTACCGGCAGCCTTGAAGGCCGATCTGCGTATGTGGTTAAAATTCCTGTCGGAGTACGATGGGCTTTCATGTTTTCCTGAACATGAGAGATGCAATGCTGGTTTTGAACTGTTCACAGATGCAGCGGTTATGGCGGAATTTTTGGCAATAAAGGGTCGGCCCACCAGTGGCCCCTGAATTGGTTTAAAACGTGTCTCACCAAGAATTTGACATTGCTGGAGTTATTCCCGATCGTTGCACCCCCCTAACAAAATGTCAATTTAGCAAGGTGTTTAAGCGTTCTTTGAGTGTTTCTGGGGTAAACCGGTCTGAATACTGTACCCACTTGTTCCGCATTGGCGCTGCGACAGTAGCAGAGGCTGGGGGCATGTCTGATGCAGATGTTAAAAGATTGGGGCGTTGGAAGTCGGATGCTTTCCGCCGTTATGTTTGTCCTCATTTGTTGGTTTGATAATTATTTCTGTTTTCTTTCTTTATAGGTTTCAAGAGGCCTTTGGTGTGGCTGCTGGGCCACTCCTACATTTATTGGGCTTCACAACGAGCTTCTTACCGGCCCGGGGGTACCAGTCTCAGCTTCCGTCAAGCGGATGTAGCTTGGAAACGTTTTAGGGGTCTTAAATGGCTCCAGGTTCTCCCTGAAGTGGTCGCCTTGAGCAAAGTTACGCACACACAGGCAGTTGTGGTCATGCATGCTGGAGGGAACGACCTATGTTCTGTTAGGGTGGCGGAACTCATTTCTGTCATTGGGGCTGATTTAGACCGTTTTGCCACATTTTTTCCAGAGTTGGTCATAGTATGGTCAGAAATAGTAACCTGGGTTCTGTGGAATGGTGCTCGCAACCATTCGGCCATTGATAGGGCGAGCCATATGGTCAACATGCGAGTGTCTCGACATGTTAGGTCCAGAGGTGATGTGGTCATACATCATCGCCAATTGGAAGGGGATAACAAGGGTTTGATGCTGCAGGATCGTGTCCATTTGAACGACATAGGTCTGGACATTTTCTTGTCAGGTCTGCAGGATGCGATGCTCGGTATAGGGGTACACCTCACTCCTGTGGCGGTGTGGAGGGGCCTTGTCCGTTCAGGCTAGGGACTATGGGAGAACAGTCACCTGCCATACCAACTAAGACGTGCCCACCGCGAGTATGGTGATATTAGATGGTGCTAACAGGGAGATTTCATATTTGGTTAATCTGGCAGCAGAGAGGTGTCTGGTGGTTAGGCTGTGAAGGACTGTTTATACAGCATGTGGAACCATAAGAAATAAGTGATTTCCCAAAACAATATCAGCTGTCTTTTCAACTAGGAGGGCTCCTGCAGCTACTGATTTGACACATGCAGCTCCTGCTGAGATAACAGAATCACGTTTGGCACTAAAGTAGCCCACTGGTTTAGGTTTCCCTCCATACTTCTGAGTAAGTACCCCTAAAGCCTGTCCATCCTGTTCATGGCAGAACAGGTAGAATGACTTTGTATAGTTTGAGAGTCAAATGATCTACAGCCTGTTTTTCCTCTGCAGACAACTCTAAATGACCAGCCTGAGTCGTCAGAGCATAAAGAGGAGCAGCATGTTGTGACATATTTGGTATCCGTTGTCTATAGTACCTAACTAGTACTGTGGGTATGGTGCCCTCTGGATCACAGAGACTCTATCAGTAGTGATATGTTTAGAGCCAAGTGAAATACAGTGTCCAAAGAAGGTAACTTTTTCCTGGCAAAACTGTAACTTACTAGGGGATACTTTGCATCCCTCAGCACTCAGGTGGGACCAGGGGTGTAACTAGGAAAGACTGGGCCCCATAGCAAACTTTTGACTTGGCCCCCCCCTACTCTGGGTGTCACACAACCCCCCCCTTGTAGATAGTGCCTTTTTTACAGCCCCCCTGTAGATAGCGCCATACAGCCCCCCTGTAGATAACGCCATACTGAGAGTCTGGGTGCACATTTGTGGTAACGCGGGCACCGAGTCATGGTGGGCGGGGCTCTCTGAGCTGAAGTTGGTATTCGCGCCCTTTGGTCACGGTGGCGCACTTTCTCTCTCCCACTCCTCGGGCCGCAGAACCAGTGAAATAAGTGGTGCTTGTAGGATACACTGTTCTCTGTCCCCTGGGATGTTATGTGGTGTACCCCGAAATAAGGATGTTCCAAGAGACAGGGTTCAATAAACTTTCACAGTAGTTTTACTGGGCACAATATGCTTGGTGGTTACTTTTGTTACAGAGGCAATGTCTTTAAGTAGTATAAACATATCACAGGGTATTGCAAATGGTGGTACCTGCTTCACCTCCCTGACTCTGTCTGTAATTCCTCCAAGTGTGCTCTGAGCTCTGGTCCTCTTTCTTCTCTATACTGTGCTGGAAGGTGCGCTGCTGACTGTCCCAATCCAGTTGCACTATCACAGAGGAATGGTGTCCCTTGGGGATTCTAGGCTGTGTGCAAGCTCCTTGCTTTGCTCTAGGCACTCTCAGTAGTGTCCAAGCTCCTTGTCTGGCTTATGTACCACATGCAACACACACTGACCTGCACTCCTTTCACTTCCACATGGCTGTTGCTGATCCTCTCACAGAATTCCTCTAAGTTCCACATGGCTGCTGCAGCATCTCGCTGAATACAACTTCAGACACTGACTTGTCTGCTCTCCTCTGCCTGCACGCTGCTGCACACTTCTCCTCACTTCTGCACTCCTCTGCTCCACACTGCTGTACTCCTCTGCTCCACACTGCTGCACTCCTCTGCTCCACACTGCTGCACTCCTCTGCTCCACACTGCTGCACTCCTCTGCTCCACACTGCTGCACTCAGTGAGGTTCGTTCCTGTGTCCCAGCTAGCTACACCCCTCCCCTCTCTCTGGAGAATACATCTTAAAGGTGAAACAGCCCATTTATGTTTCTGCTGAGTCATATAGGGAAGTGAATTCAGTACCAACCATGATTACAGAATAAAACACATTAAAACCTGCATACTAAAGCAACAGTACAATGATAGTAAATAAACAGCAATTTTCCTGGGTATCACACAGGCACACAGAAGAAAGCATCAACTAAATATATCACACTAAACCAGGAGGCGTTTGGTGGGATCTCTCCTAGAATAGTGTGAGGATTTGGGACAAGTGGGGAGTCTTCCTGGATAATTTTGTTTACCGCCCGTAGGTCATGCGTCAAACGGAACTGCCCATGTTTCCCAGGCTTAGCCACTGGATACAGGGGCATGTTTATCGGGGACTTTATGGGAACTAGGATGACCTGATTCACAAAAGATTTAATTTGGTCTCTTACACCATTAATTTGTTTCAGACTGACGGGATATTGAGGGACTCTTGGTAGGTTAGCTCCAGGTCTAAGCTTTATGACCACCGGGTCTGCTTGTTTCATCAGGCCCACTGGTCCTCCTTTTGTAGCCCATTTCTCCTGGGGGACATCCTTCAGATCAGGAGGGATATCCTGCTCTGGAAGTCTGTAGACCACCATTAGAGGAATCAGACTTTCCAAGGTATTATGGTCATCTGATCCCACCGATTATGTCACAATAGGTCCATTCTCTGTGTACTGGCTGTTAGCTTTGAACTTCATCAGTGCATCTATCCCCAGCAAACTGCAAGGAACAGATTCACTAATGACAAAAAAAAGGGAAGTGCTAATTGGACCTATATTTACAGGGGTCTCTACAGTTTCCCTCAATGTAATGGGTTTACAGCATCTATAAATCTGGTAGTTTCTAAATCTGGGGCTTCTGATCTTTTAAGAACACGGCGGGCTGCACCAGTGTCCACCAGGCACTCTACTGTATAAAAAAGCATCTCAATTTTAGTTCCCCATCTAGTGCAGATATTTAACAAAGCAGCATAGGAGGGTGCTTTCCCTGTGGAAATGCTTTTGGCCACGGTAGTTACTCTCCCCAAGCCATTTAAGGACCCTACGTCCCCAGTTAATTTTAGACCAATTTCTTTTTTAAATACAGACATTAAAATATATGCAAAAATGCTCTCACAAAGATTGTATCAGATTATCCCTAATTTGATTAGTTCTGACCAAGTTGGGTTTGTGGCGGGTCGACAGGTCTCTGATGGAACCCGGCGGTTTATGAATTTAATCCATTGCGCGGAGACCTTGAGAACACCTTCTCTGCTTCTTTCTTTAGATGCGGAGAAGGCGTTCGATAGAGTACACTGGGGTTACATGTCCCAACTTCTTGAACATTTTGGCTTGAAGGGACGAGGGAAATCGTCAATACTGGCACTATATTCGTCCCCTTCGGCAAGAGTTCTTTCCGCTGGGTTTCTCTCTGACCCTTTTTTAATAACGAACGGCACTCGTCAAGGTTGCCCACTTTCTCCAATCGTGTTTGCGTTAGCAATGGAACCTTTAGCAGAAGCAATAAGACAACATAAAAATTCAGGGCATCAAAGTGGGAACTAAAGCACATAAAATCGGTCTGTATGCGGATGATGTACTTTTAATGGTCTCCAATCCCTTTAACTCTTTACCCGCTATCCAAGACACGCTTTCCGAATTTAGTAGAATTTCATATTATAAAATTAACTCAAATAAGTCTAAAATGATGGGGATTGGATTAGACCAGGTAATGAAAACCGCTTTAATTGCACGCTTTCCCTTTGAGTGGAATGAAGAGAGTATCATATACCTAGGTACTTGTATTACAAGTTCGAGCTCGACATTATTTTCCAAGAACTATCTTCCGCTATTAGTTAAGGTATCAAAATTAGCGGATAGTTTCGCCAAACCAATAATCTCTTGGGCTGGAAAAATTGCTATTGTTAAGATGATGATTCTGCCCATAATATTATATGTATTCCGTACAGTAACTATTCCACTTCCTATTAACTACCTCTCGAAACTTCAAAAGTTGCTTACGGACTTCATATGGGCTGGTAAAAAAACTAGGATTCGATTTTCTACCATGTACCGTCCTTGGTCTTCAGGGGGGATGGGGGTACCTGATATTGGGCGTTATTTTCACTCTATGGTCTTAAGTCAGATGTATCATTGGTGGGGTAGGCATAATGACCTCAAATGGGTAGAAATCGAGAGGGCTACACTGGGGGCTCATCTAATATCTCTATTGTCATTAGATAGCTCTAAGCATTTGTATAAGAATATAAATATGCTCTCTATTGTTGCTTCTATAGCCTCTTGGCAATATTTAATATCACATACCCCTAAGACTGACTGTCACCCCCTACGGTTATTACCCCTCCGGTATCTCTCTTCTTTCATGCCGGATTTAAATGTATTAAAATGGGAAGCAGCAGGGGCAGCTACGATTGGTTCCCTTTACGAATCAAAGGGAATGTTGCCCTTTAATAAATTGGTTGAAATATATGGTATATCTACCCACGAGCTGTATAAATATTTTCAGATCCGTCATATTCTAAGCAGTAGGAACCTGGATGAGCGAATATTCCCCAAAAGTGCATTTGTAGCTTTTAACTCCGCTGTGCCTAAAATAAAGTGCATTTCTTTGTTTTATTCTTCAATTTCTAACTCTCAGAGATTAACTAAACCAGGGTATTTGCTCAAATTGGAGGTGGATCTGAATATGACCATCACCCTAGCAGAATGGCATCAGGCGATGAATTGGGCTACTAAAATCTCTAAAGGAGAGAGTCATAGAGAAACAGCACATAAAATACTGCTTAGATGGTATAGAACTCCAACAATGTTGACTAAATTTAATTCCTCTTACTCTCCCTTTTGTTGGAGAAATTGTGGCATGCTAGGTGATTATATGCATGTGTGGTGGACCTGCCCTTTAGTCTTTAGCTTCTGGAAAGCTACTTTTGTATTTTTGTCATCCATCCTGCGGCACACATTATGCCCCTCCCCTGCATTGGCGCTGTGTTTTATCGGTCTAGTTGACATCCCTAGAGACCTAAGGTGTATAACGGGACATGTTATTCTTGCAGCTAGACTGTTGATAGCCAGGTCTTGGAAATCTTCAGACCCTATCACTATAACCGAGTTGACAAATCTGGTTAAATTTGATTATACCATGGAAAAAATGGTAGCGGTTCGTTCTAATTTATATGGAAAATTCTTAAGTAACTGGACGTTATGGTCAGATTATAATATTTTAAGATCATATCCTTCTTAAGTTATAAGTAATGTAAGCTTTTCCTAATAGATTATTGTAAGGTCATCAGGACATAGAAATAAGGTTTTAAGTAATGTAAAAACTAAAAGGAAAGAAAGGAAGAAAAAAGAGAAGGGAAAAAGAAAAAAGAAAAGAAAGATTATAGACCTATAGTAGACGACAAAGACAAAGTCCCATATTATTATTATTTATGCAGTCTAAAACTTAGGCAAATTTTCGGGGAAAAAATTGTAACTGCCTTGCTTGTATTTTGCATTCTTTCTCTTTTCTTTTCTCTTTTTCTTTTTTTTTTTTTTTCTTTCTTTCTCCTCTTTTATTGTACTGGTTGAATAGTGGATAAGATAAAAAAGTGTACTAGATATGTATGTTAAAACTAATTTTTTCTTTTTTTCCTACATGTTTGTTTTGCTGAAAAATAACAATAAAAAATTTAATAAAAAAAAAAAAGCATCTCAGAGAGGGTCAAATGGACAAAGGCATCACCCCCCCCCCCCCCCTGCTCTCAGAGATCACTGGTAACTCTGGATGGCCTCCTTGTCAGTTATCCTCCTGTCTCCCTTTCCTTGGGGCCCTGCAATCCATTAAAAAGTGACCAATTTTTCCACAATTGTAACATCTGTATTTGCTACGATCCCATCTATTTCCCCCCCAGGTTTTACCTCCTTCTATCTGTCTCTCAGGTACATCTACCAACATTATCTTTTGAACTCTTTTTTCCTGTAACTCTTGTATATTCCTCTGGATTGCGCTAGCTAGGCTCATTAGTGCTGGGACTGATTTATTATGCAAAACACAAGCAGGATGGCCATGAAGCTATGCGATAGTGCATCAGCTTTAATATTTTTAGACCCAGCCCTATAGGTGACCACAAAGTTGAATCTAGTAAAAAACAACGCCCATCGAGCTTGTCTCGGGTTTAGCCTCCGGGCAGATTCTAGGAAAACCAGATTCTTATGGTCTGTAAGGACAGTTACCTGGTGCCTAGCCCCCTCCAAGAAGTGGCGCCACTCTTCAAATGCTCATTTGATGGCCAAGAGTTTGCGGTTGCCCACGTCATAGTTACTCTCAGTGGGCGAGAACTTCCTGGAGAAGTAGGCACAGGGACGGAGATGGGTGAGGGACCTGGTACCCTGGGACAAAACAACACCCACTCCCACCTCGGAGGCGTCAACCTACACGATGAATGGCTCCAATTGGTTAGGCTGAATCAGCACTGGGGCAGAGATAAAGCACTTCTTAAGGATCTCAAAAGCCTAGACGGCCTCCGGAGGCCAGTGGAGGAGATCAGCACCTTTGCGAGTAAGATCCGTAAGAGGCTTAGCGATGACCGAGAAGTTAGCAATACATATCCTGTCATAATTAGCAAACCCAAGGAAGCACTGTAGCGCCTTCAGGGAGGCAGGTTGGACTCATTCAGCCACAGCCTGAACCCTGGCAGGGTCCATGCGGAATTCATTAGGAGTGAGGATTTGACCCAAAAATGGTATCTCCTGCACCCCAAACACACATTTTTCGGATTTTGCAAAGAGTTTGTTTTCCAGAGGGCCTGGAGCACCTTCCTGACATACTCAATGTGGGAGGACCAGTCCTTGGAAAACACAAGTATGTCATCAAGGTACACTACAAGAAATACCCCCAGGTAGTCTCTTAAAATCTAATTTATGAAATTCTGGAAGACCGCGGGAGCATTACACAACCCAAAGGGCATGACGAGGTATTCGAAATAACCTTCGGGCGTGTTGAACGCAGTCTTCCACTCATCCCCTTCTCTGATTCGGAAAAGGTTATTAGCCCCCGAAAATCAAACTTAGAGAACCATTGGGCCCCCTGAACCTGATTGAAGAGATCAGGAATCAAAGGAAGGGGATACTGGTTCCTTACAGTGACCTTATTCAAGTTTCGGTAATCGATGCACGGCCTAAGACCACCATCCTTCTTCCCTACGAAGAAGAAGCCAGCACCTACCGGAAAAGTAGAGGGGCGAATGTAACCCTTGGCCAGGCTTTCCTGGATATATTCTCTAATGGCCTCACGTTCGGGACAAGAGAGATTAAAAATCCTACCCTTAGGGAGTTTAGCTCCTGGTACCAAATCGATTGCGCAATCGTATTCTCTATGAGGAGGTAACACTTCGGAGGCCTTTTTAGAAAAAACATCAGCGAAGTCCTGAATAAACTCAGGTAGAGTGTTCACCTCCTCAGGGAGAGAAATAAAATTAACAGAAAAACAGGACGTCATGCATTCATTACCCCATTTGGTAAGATCCCCAGCATTCCAGTTAAACGTGGGATTATGCATCTGCAACCAGGGAAGGCCTAAAACCAAATCGGACGATAATCCCTGCATCACCAGTACAGAGCACTGCTCCAAATGAATGGAGCCAACAATGAGTTCAAAAACAGGGGTATGCTGTGTAAAATAACCATTAGCAAGTGGAGTGGAATCGATACCCACTACCGGGACAGGTTTAGGCAAAACAATCAATGGTATAGCTAGAGACATAGCAAATTCCACAGACATAATATTAGCACATGACCCTGAATCCACGAAGGCACTGCCAGTGGCAGACCTACCCTCAAAAGAGACCTGAAAGGGAAGCAAGATCTTATTAGGTTTCATATTTACGGGAAATACCTGTGCGGACAAGCGACCTCCCCGATGGTCACTTTGGCGTGGAAGTTTTCCGGCTGGAGTATTCTTACGCCTAGGACAGTCATTCACTTGATGCTTGTCATCCCCACACTAGAAGCAGAGAAAATTCTTCCTGCGGACCTCTCTACATTGTGGGGGAGACACGGAGGCCCCGAGTTGCATTGGTTCATCCGAGTTTTTCGTGGAAGAATGAAGCAACGGAACCTCGGGAGCCATCATAGGGGAGCCAAAGGAGAAGGCACAAAAACGTTCCAGTCGTCGTTCCCTGAGACGTCGGTCCAGACATAGCGCTAAAGTCATAACCTGATCTAGAGAGTCAGAAGAGGGATAGCTAACTAACAGGTCTTTCAGGGCGCTCGACAGACCCAATCTTAACTGGCACCTCAAGGCAGGGTCATTCCAGCGAGAAGCTATACACCACTTCCTAAAGTCAGAACAGTACTCCTCAACGGGTCTCTTACCCTGACGTAAGGTCACCAGCTGACTCTCGGCAAAGGCAGTCTTGTCAGTCTCGTTATAGATGTGTCCGAGAGCAGAAAAAAAAAGGTCAACAGAGGAAAGTTCAGGGGCGTCAGGAGCCAAGGAGAAGGCCCATTCTTGGGGGCCGTCCTGGAGCCGGGACATAATTATACCCAATCGCTGGCTCTCTGAACCTGAGGAGTGGAGCCTTAGACGGAAATAGAGCCTACAACTCTCCTGAAAGGAGAAAAAGGTCTTCCGGTCCCCTGAGAACCGGTCAGGCAACTTGAGATGGGGTTCAAGAGGTGAGGTGGAGGGCACTACCTGGGTAGCATCACACTGGTTGCACCTCTGAGCCAGGGCTTGGACCTGTAGGGAAAGACCCTGCATTTGCTGAGCCAGGCCCTCAAGGGGGTCCATAGTATTGTAGGAACTAGGGTAGAAAAGGTATATGGGCCTGTGATTATGTAATGTCGGGGTAGGGAGACAGACAGGTGAGCCCTAATCTACCCGCCACTCAGTCCCTGCCTACTTGCACGGCCCGTCCTAGATGACGGCGTACAACTGGGCGACGGTCCCTACGCTCAATAAGTGCACGACAGACAAACAGACGAGGGTACACAGCGCTAAGGAAAATGGGGCAGTTGCCCACGGCAACACCGTGAGCAACAAGAGTAGTGAACGAGCCGAGTCAAACCAGGAGTGTATGAGGTACCAAACGCAGAGCAGGAGAGTAGTCAGTAAAGCCAGGGTCAAATTGAAGCAGAGGTCAATAGTACAAGCAGGAGCAGCATAGCCAGGAATCCATTCAGAATCACAGGCAAAGGAAAAGCAGGAAATGAAAGTATAAATAGAACGAGGGCGGGAGCTAGCTCCGTCTGACCAGGCTGTGATAGGTTCTCCCACTCCTCAGTCTACTAGCCTGAGTGGTAGCAGATCGAGTCACTCTATCAGACCTAGGAGCAGATGCAGACTGATTAATCACGGACGTCGACACAGAAGCTGTGTCTGGTAAATCCTTTACAGCAGCAAGGTAGGCTCGGCTGGGACTAGGCAGCAGGTAGACGTCAGGCGAGGTGAAGCAGGTCAGACGTGGATACAGCACGACACGACTTTGGCACAGCACAGTGCTCGACCAGGATAGTATGGAAAGCAGGAAAAGGAAAAACACTAGGAGGCCATCACATAGGCAAACTTAGGAAACATCAACAATGCTCAGGCATAGAAGCAGGGGGCTGGCTGGAACCCTCTTATAGTCCAGGGCACTCACGGGTCAAAGTTCATCAAAAGTCCAGAACGCGCGCTGCTCCTTTTAGAGTGGGCACGAGCATGCGCGTGCACCCTATGGGATCTGGATGAGGTGAGTGGAAGTGAGCGCTGGCATCTCTAGAGGAGGAGGCTGGGGCCAGCGCTTGCCGACTCGTGGCTGCGGCTGTCAGGAGAGGATTGGAGCTGACGGCCCACAGCCACGGACATTACAGTATCCCCCCTCATACGCCCCCTCTTTTTGGGACCAAAGCGAGAGAGAAACTTCTTCAGAAGAGTAGGAGCATTGAGGTTCTCCTCTGGCTCAAAAGACCTCTCTTCAGGACCAAAGCCCCTCCAGTAAAAGGTCTTTCCTCTCACTTTTTTTGTGTCCAAGATCTTCTTAACCTCAAAGGTGTCTGAAGGGCCGCTGGAGGCAACCGCAGGGCTAGGAGTTTTGGTGTAGCGGTTCAGAATCACTGGCTCCAGGAGGGAGACATGGAAGGAGTTGGGGATCTTGAGGGTAGGAGGCAGCCGAAGCTTATAGGCAACAGGGTTGGTCTGCTGTAGGATCTCGAAGGATACGAGGAACCTGGGAGCAAATTTGCATGATGGCACCCATAGTCGGATATTCCTGGAAGACAGCCAGACCCTCGTGCCAGGAAGAAACTGAGGAGGTTCTCTTCTCCTTGAGTCAACCTTCTATTTCATGCGGTCGACTGCCATTAGGATGGAAGATCGGGTCTGCTGCCAGATCTGCAGGAAGTCTCTAAAAGCGGAGTCAGCCGCTGGTGCCTCGAAAGTATCGGGCACTGGGAGAGGAATTAGTGGGTGCTGGCTGTAAACAATGAAGAACGGTGTATTCCTTGTGGACTCGCTGGTGTGATTATTGTAGGAGAATTCAGCCCATGGGAGCAGCTGCACCCAGTCATCATGCTGTTTGGAGATGAAATGGCGTAGGTCATTCTCCAAGATCTGATTGATCCTCACGACCTGACTATTGGACTGAGGATGGTAGGCTGATGAAAAGTCAAACTTCACACCGAGGAGTCCGCAGAGGCTCTCCAGAACTTCGAGGTGAACTGAACCCTCCGATCAGACACAATATACTGCGGCAAGCCGGGCAGGCAGAAGATGTGTTAAATGAACAGCTTGGCCAGCTGGGGAGCAGAAGGAATACCGGTCAGAGGAACGAAGTGGGCCATCTTCGAAAATCGATCCACCACCACCCAGTCAGCACTGCATCCAGCAGAGAGAGGCAGGTCCGTAATAAAGTCCATAGCTATATGTTGCCAGGGAGCATTGGGTACAGGCAATGGCTTGAGCAGACCAGCAGGTCTAGAGTGAGCGGCCTTGTTGGCTGCACATACAGAACAGGAAGAAAAAGTTCATAATGTCCTTGGCAACCAGAAATGACGAGCAATCAGATCTCGGATCTTACGGAGCCCCGTCTGACCTGCCAGTCTAGAGGAGTGTCCCCAGCGGAGGATTCTTCCATGATCAGCCAGGCGCACAAAAGTCCTCTCAGGAGAAATGTCCCCAACTTGCAGGGGATTGACAGAGATAATGCAAGACGGATCAATAATATTCTGTGGACTCTCCAAGGTGTCTTCCGTCTCGAAAGACCTGGACAAGGCATCAGCCCTCACATTCTTGTCAGCAGGGTGATAATGGAGCTGAAACTGGAACCTGGTAAAGAACAGTGACCACCTGGCCTGATGAGGGTTCAGTCGTTGGGCCGTCTGGAAGTAGGTCAGATTCTTGTGGTCTGTAAAAATTAGGATCGGATGAACTGCGCCCTCTTATAGATGTCTCCACTCTTCCAGAGCCTATTTGATGGCCAGCAACTCCCGATCCCCAATCGAGTAGTTGCGTTCTGCGGAAGAGAAGCGCTTAGAGAAATATCCACATACCCTTGACTTGCCCTTGGGACCTCTCTGGAACAGGAGTGCACTAGCACCGACAGAGGATGCGTCCACCTCCAACGAGAACTGCAGAGAGACATCCAGATGATGGAGGATAGAGGCTGACGTGAAGGCATGCAGTCGGAGCCAAGGCAGGCCAAGCAACACAGGTTTAATAGCTTTGGATAGCACATAGAAAGACAGAAGTTCGGAGTGAAGGGCTCCCACTTGGAGCCTCAGCGGCTTGGTCACAGCTGTAACTGGGTCTGGCAGAGGTAGTCCATTTACTGAAGCAACTGTCAACAGGCTCTCCAGAGGGGTGGTGGGTAATTGCAGAAGGTCCACCAGGTCTCTACGGATGATATTAGCAGCGGATCCAGAGTCCAGATACGCAGAGACCTGATGTGTTCTCTCACCAAGCCGCTGAGGCTCCAAGCGGGAGCCCTTCACTCCGAACTTCTGTTGTTCTATGTCCTGCCCAAAGCTGTTAACCGTGTGTTGCTGGGCCTGCCTTGGTTTCAACTGCATGCCCCAGTTCTGGACTGGAATTCTGGAGATGTTCTCCAGTGGGGTCCTGAGTGTCAAGGTCGTTGCCTGGTGCAGATTCGTTCAGCTCAGCCTTCGCTTCCTCGGTCGTTGGCAGGATTGCCGGGTCATTATGCTGCCTTTTCGGGCGTCTTCAGCAAGAGGGAGGCGGAGACATTGCCCCCACATCGGGCGTATGACTGCCCTATTGAAATGATTCCTAGTGCATCCCTTCCCTGTGGTAGGGTATATCCTCTCTTCTTGCCAGAGACTCTGTCCATGTCCTCCTATGTGAAAGAGAACTTAGAGAGGGGCTTCATATGAAAGTCTTTCTCCCCGGCAGAAGCCGGGTTCTTCTTCGTCAAAAAGAAAGATGACTCACTTCGTCCTTGCATCGACTACCATGGTCTCAACCAGGTCACGGTGAAGAATAAATATCCGTTGCCACTGATCACCAAACTGCTTGATCGTATACGTGGTGCAATTTTTTTTCGAAACTAGACCTGCGTGGGGCTTACAACCTAGTCCGGATTCGCCAGGGTGAATGGAAGACTGCATTTAACACCCGTGATGGACACTATGAGTATCTAGTAATGCTCTTTGGCCTGTGTAATGCTCCCTCTATGTTTGTGTAGTAGTCTACCTTGATGACATCTTGATTTTCTCCCCAGATCCTATGATGCACCAGAGACATGTCCGTCAGGTTCTGCTACGGTTAAGGGAGAATAGTCTGTACGCCAAGTTGGAGAAGTGCGTATTTGACAAGGATGCTCTACCGTTCCTGGGCTACATTGTCTCGAATCGAAGCCTCGAGATGGATCCTGAAAAGGTAAAGTCTGTCCTGGAGTGGCCACGTCCTCAACCCTTGAGGGCCATACAGCGCTTTTTGGGATTTGCTAATTTTTACAGGCAGTTTATTCCAAACTTCTCCTCACTGACTTCTCCCATCTCTAACCTTAATAAGAAGGGTATGAACGCCAAGGTGTGGACTCCCGAGGCAGAGTCCGCATTCAATAGCCTGAATAGTGCCTTCACGTCAGCCTCTATCCTCCATCATCCGGATGTCTCTCTGCAGTTCTCGTTCGAGGTGGACGCATCCTCTGTCGGTTGCTGGTGCACTCCTGTTCCAGAGAGGTCCCAAGGGCAAGTCAAGGGTATGTGGATACTTTCCAAGATATTGTCTTCCGCAGAACGCAACTACTAGATTGGGGATCGGGAGTTACTGGCCATCAAATTTGCTCTGGAGGAGTGGAGATATCTACTAGAGAGCGCAGCTCATCCCATCTTGATTTTTACGGACCACAAGAATCTGACCTACCTCCAGACGGCCCAACGGCTGAACCCTCGTCAGGCCAGGTGGTCACTGTTCTTTGCAAGGTTTCAGTTTGAGCTTCTCTATCACTCGGCCGATAAGAATGTGAGGGCAGATGCCTTGTCCAGGTCTTTCGAGACAGAAGACACCATTAAGAGTCCACAGAACATTATCAATCCATCTTGCATTGTCTCGGTCAATCCCCTGCAAATTGGGGACATTCCTCTAGGGAGGACTTTTGTGCGCCTGGCTGATCGTGGAAGAATCCTCCGCTGGGGACACTCCTCTAGACTGGCAACTCACGCGGGGTTACGTAAGACCCGGGATTTGATTGTTCGTCATTTCTGGTGGCCCACACTGCCCAAGGATATTGTGGACTTTGTTTCTTCCTGTGCTGTATGTGCAGCCAACAAGGCCACCCACTCCAGACCTGCTGGTCTGCTCCAGCCACTGCCTGTGCCCAATGCTCCCTGGCAGCATATAGCGATGGACTTTATCACGGACCTGCCTCTCTCTGCTGGATGCAGTGCTGTCTGGGTGGTGGTGGATTTTCGAAGATGGCCCACTTTGTTCCTCGTCTTCCTTCTGCTCCTCAGTTGACCAAGTTATTTATCCAACACATGTTCCGCCTGCACGGCTTGCCGCAGCATATTGTGTCTGATCGTGGGGTTCAGTTCACCTCGAGGTTCTGGAGAGCCCTCTGCGGACTTCGTGGCGTGAAGATGGACCTTTCCTCTGCCTACCATCCTCAGTCTAATGATCAGGTCGAGAGGATCAACCAGATTTTGGAGAACTACCTACGCCACTTCATCTCCAAGCAGCATGATGACTGAGTGCAGCTGCTCCCATGGGCGGAGTTCTCCTACAATAATCACACCAGCGAATCTACTAGGAATACACTGTTCTGAATTGTCTACGGCCAGCACCCACAAATTCCTCTCCCGGTGCCTGATACTTCCAAGGTACCTGCAGCTGACTCCACGTTTTTGCAGATCTGGCAGCAGACTCGATCCTCCATCCTAATGGCAGTGGGCCGCATGAAACAGAAGGCTGACACAATGAGAAGAGAGCCTCCTCGGTTTCTTCCTGGCACCAAAGACTGGCTGTCATCCAGGAATATCCGACTGAGGGTGCCATCATGTAAATTTGCCCCCAGGTTCCCCGGACCATTCAAGGTCCTGCAGCAGATCAACCCTGTCGCCTACAAGCTTCGGCTGCCTCCTACCCTCAGGATTCCCAACTTCTTCCATGTCTCCCTCCTGAAACCAGTGATCCTGAACCGCTTTTCCAAGACTCCCAGCCCTGCAGTTGCCTCCAGCGGCCCCTCGAACATCTTTGAGGTCAAGGAGATCTTGGAACCAAGAGAGTGAGAGGAAAGACTTTTTATTTGGTGGATTGGAGAGGGTTTGGTCCTGAAGAGAGGTCTGGGGAGCCAGAGGAGAACCTCAATGCCCCTACTCTTCTAAAGAAGTTTCTCTCTCGCTCTGGTCCCAAGAAGATGGGGCGTAAGAGGGGGATACTGTAATGTCCGTGGCTGCGGGCTGTCAGCTCCAACCTCCCCCTGACAGCCGCAGCCGCGATTTGGCAAGCGCTGGCCCCAGCCTCCTTCTCAGGAGACGCGTCCACTCACCTCTGCCGGATCCCGTAGGGTGTGCGCACATGCTCGTGCCTGCTCTTAAAAGGGCAGCGCGCACACCGGACCTCATGGATGAACTTTGACCCGTGAGTACCCTGGACTATTAGAGGGTTCCAGCCCCCTAGTTCTATGCCTGAGCGTTGTTGTGTTCCCTAGTTTGTCTATGTGATGGCCTCCTAGTGTGTTCCCTGTTCCAGTCCCTGTCCCTGTACCTATACCTGTTTCTAGTTCCTGTTCCTAGCAATCCATACATTCCTGGTCTAGCACTGAGCTGTGCCAAAGTCATGCTGTGCTGCATCCACGTCTGACCTGCTTCACCTCGCCTGACGTCCGCCTGCTTCCTAGTCCCAGCCGAGCCTGCCCTGCTGCTGTCTGAGCTGCCACAAGTACCTATAGAACTATAGACATTCACCTGCTCCCTGTTGGCCAGCTGCCTTACCGCCAAGGCGGTACGGCCCAGTAGGTCCACAGACCCTTTGTGACAACGGATACTTGGTTCTCCATCATAGTGGTCAGGAAGTGGCAAAGAAACACGCTGCCAAGAGGTGTAGTCTGAGGATCAACACTGCCAGGAGGTGTAGTAGGAGGAACAGCATCTTGTGCCTCCTGCCGACGTACAAGAATGTTCAGCACCTGGAGGAGTTGGTCCTGTCGAGACCGGAGGTCCAGTATATCCGCTCACATCTCCTGTGACGTCGTCATGGTCTTGAATCGACCAGCGGGGTCCATGGCCTGAGCGTACTGTCACGAAGTGTCTGTGGACCCACTGGGCCGTACCGCCTTGGTGGTAAGGCAGCTGGACAACAGGGCGCAGGTAAATGTCTATAGTTTGTATAGGTACTTGTGGCAGCTCGGACAGCAGCAAGGCAGGCTCGGCTGGGACTAGGCAGCAGGTAGACGTCAGACGAGGTGTAGCAGGTCAGACGTGGATACAGCACGACGCAACTTTGGCACAGCACAGTGCTCGACCAGGTTAGTATGGAAAGCAGGAACAGGAAACACACTAGGAGGCCATCACATAGACAAACATAGGAAAAATCAACAACGCTCAGGCATAGAAGCAGGGGGCTGGACACCTCTTATAGTCCAGGGCACTCACGGGTCAAAGTTCATCAAAAGTCTAGTACGCGCGCTGCCCCTTTAAGAGCAGGCACGAGCGTGCGCGCGCACCCTACGGGATCCGGCCGAGGTGAGTGGAAGCGAGCGCTGGCGTCTCCTGAGGAGGAGGCTGGGGACAGCACTTGCCGACTCGTGGCTGCGGCTATCAGGGGAGGATTGGAGCTGACGGCCCGTATCCATGGACATTAGACCTGCCTCTTCTACAACCTGTCTAAACCTTTCAAAATAATCCTCCACTGGTTCTTTAACTTTTTGTTGAATATCAGTCACCCTTATCCAGGACTGTGAAGGAAAGACATCTCCAATTTTGTCCTTGATCTGGGTGAGATATTGCAATGCCATTTAAGGAGTGTCTTCACGTTCTGATGGATTTTGTGGTAGGGTGAGCCTGGTGCAGATGGCCGCTGCATTTATTTGACCAGCTGTGGCCTTTATTATCTGCATCAGGTCCCTCCAAGTAGGATTGTGACTCACTGCGACATTGTACAGTTCATTTACAAATCCATGTGGATTGTTCCATGGTTTAGAGATTGTTGAGAGGAATCCTCTCATTTCCCAAGGTGTCCACGGGACATGTTGAGTGATCCTCCTATCTATATGGCCATTTGTACCAGGTATTAGTTGTTGTCTGACAGGGAAGGCTGAGGCCAGAGGCAACAATTGTTCCTCAGTCATCCTGTCTACTTCTTTTTGGTTTATTTTAGGAGTGATCAGGAGTTCCCCATGTACTCCACACAAAATCTTTACTCCCCCTGGGACAGATACTTCCTCCAATGGGGTGGGGGTAGAGTGAGGAGACATAAATTCAGGGTTAGTGGCCCTGACCTCGGGCTCAATATACACTGGGGGTAAGGAGCTATATGCAAGCGACAAGTCTGCAGTGGGGTACAACGCAGCTGAGCTAGTGGGCACTTGAAGAAGGCTTTTAGATCTAGCCCCTGTGTCCCCTGGGTGCTCGAGTCAGGGACCTCTAGGTCTGCTGCAGTGGGCTCCACTAGAGACATTGCAAATTGTTCTATATTTGAAATGAACTCTCCCTCTTCCTCATCTTCAATCTGCTTATCTTCACCTGACTGGCTAGTCCCTGTTTTAATGCCTACTGTGAATATACCTTGGGCTTTTTGTTGCTTTCTAAAAGAAATCCATCTACTTCAATCTGCTTTGTCATTTGACTCTGTGATTCTGGATTTACAATCCCCTAGTAAACTTCCACCATTTTAACAGGTGCTTGCTCACCCATATGCCATACCTCAAAATTCATCTTCTCCTGTGGGGTCAGAGAAGCCCAGACCAGACCCTCGTTTGCCGTGACTGTTGTCCATAGCCCTGCTATGATGGAGGGGACTCATACCCTTCTCTCTCAGTTTTTATTTTCACTAACAAACTCTATGGCTATTAACTGGTAGGGAAAGTCCCACACTACGTATCTCCTACGTACCTGTATACACTCCGTATACACTAAACAAATATTCCAACTGAGCCAAATTACAACCAACTAAACAATAATCCCACAAAGGATCTGCTCATTATATCCTCTATATCAAACAATATAAGAAAGGTATCTTCTAAGCACTATGATTTTTCATGAGGGAGACAAGCCATGTGCAGCTTCAGGACACGCGCACTTTTTGTCCTTCTGCTGCTCAGGCAGTGGTTAACCCCTTAATGACCGCCGATACGCCTTTTTCCGGCGGTCATTAGTGGGCTTTATTCTAGAGCGCCGCTATTCTACGTCGCTGCTGTAGAATAAAGTAAACAGAGCAGGGAGCCGTGAAATCTCCCTGCTCTCAGCTGCCAGAGGCAGCTGAGGGCTGGGGGCGTCCCTGCTCTGCCGGGTGAGATCGATATTAGTATCGATCTCACCCGTTTAACCCTTCAGATGCGGTGCACAATAGCGAGCACCGCATCTGAATGGTTTTGGAGAGAGGGAGGGAGCTCCCTCTCATCTCACTGACACCCGGCGATAAAATCGCCGAGTGTCTGTGTCTTCTATGGCAGCCGGGGGTCTAATAAAGACCTCCGGCGCGTCCTAACAGGAATATGTCCAGGGCAGACCTGGGGGCTTTTATCAAGCCCCCGGCTGCCATGACACCCCATCGGAGACCCGCGATTTCATTCGCGGGCCGCCGATGGGTGACAGAGGGAGCGCACTCCCTCTGTAAACAAAGTTAAATGCCGCGGTCGCTATTGACGGCGGCATTTAACGGGTTAAACGGCCGCGATCGAAGTAAACTTCGATCGCGGGCGTTGGAGCAGGAGCTCAGCTGTCATCAGACAGCAGAGCCTCGGCTCCTGCCTGCACGGGAGACCCGTGCAGGACTTAGACTAGGCTGACGTGAAAAGGCGTCAGCCTAGCCTAAAGCCCATTAGTGACCGACGTAAAAAGGCGTATTAGTGGTCACTAAGGGGTTAATATGTAAGACTAACTGATCAGAAAATCATAACTATAGAAGAATGTGTCAATGATGTTGATATGAGTATGTGTATACCAGCATAGATTTTGATAAGAGTGACTGTAATAGTGATGTAACGATTAATACAGCTAGGTACATTGCAGTGAGTAATGTGGATTATGGCGAGAAGTATGTTATAGACATGATACAGTGTGTGTGTCCGTGTATACAGTGTGTGTGTCCGTGTATACAGTGTGTGTGTCGTGGAGAAGTCTTAGGAGCGACTGGAGCAAATTAAAACGTGTACGGTTTGATGTGAGATGTTTTTCTTAATACAGATTGAGAACTGAATTTATTGAACTTTAAATTATTGTTATTATATCTAAAAATATTGTGTAACAAAAAGTCCTAGAACATTGAACTTAAATACAAGGTTTTGTAAATAGACTGATGTTTTAATTTACCTTTTGTTTAACCCCTTAATGACCGCCGATACGTCTTTTTACGGCGGTCATTAGTGGGCTTTATTCTAGAGCGCCGCTATTCTACGTCGCTGCTGTAGAATAAAGTAAACAGAGCAGGGAGCCGTGAAATCTCCCTGCTCTCAGCTGCCAGAGGCAGCTGAGGGCTGGGGGCGTCCCTGCTCTGCCGGGTGAGATCGATATTAGTATCGATCTCACCCGTTTAACCCTTCAGATGCGGTGCACAATAGCGAGCACCGCATCTGAATGGTTTTGGAGAGAGGGAGGGAGCTCCCTCTCATCTCACTGACACCCGGCGATAAAATCGCCGAGTGTCTGTGTCTTCTATGGCAGCCGGGGGTCTAATAAAGACCCCCAGGTCTGCCTGGAGCGAATGCCTGCTAGATCATGCCGCAGGCATGACCTAGCAGATGCCTGTCCGTTTTAAACGGACAGGCAGTAATACACTGCAATACAAAAGTATTGCAGTGTATTATAATAGCGATCGGAGGATAGGGAAGTCCCCTAGTGGGACTTGTAAAAAAGTTTAATAAAGTTAATAAAAAAAAAAAAGTGAAACAAAAAAAATGAAAAACCCACTTTTTCCCCTTACAAAATGCTTTACTATTAAAAAAAACTACAATAAAGCAAAAAAGTTACACATATTTGGTATCGCCGCGTCCGTAACGACCCCGACTATAAAGCTGTTACATTATTTAACCCGCACTGTGAACGCGTTAAAAATAAAATAAAAAACAATGGAAAAATTGCTGTTTTCTGTTAATCCTGACTTTAAAAAAATGTGATAAAAAGTGATCAAAAAGTCGCATCTACTCTCAAATGGTACCAATAAAAACTGCAAGTTGTGCCGCAAAAAACAAGACCTTATACAGCTATGCCAATGAAAAAATAAAAAAGTTACTGCTCTTTGAATGTGACAATGTAAAAATGTAAAAAATGGCTTGGACATTAGGGCCCAGAATGCAAGCAGGGGGGAGGGGTTAAGGTTTAAATAATTAAAGTTAGAGTTACAAAAATAACAGAGACTTAGTTGCCTTTCAGCATTTTGGCTTGCTGGGGCTTGTAGTTCTAAACAAAGAAAAAAAAAAGGAAGTTGTAAAAGGCGGGGTGGGGGGGCAGCAGCTGGTTGCAGTGTGTGAGAATGTTAGAAAGGGGAAGTATTTTTCTGCCTCTTTCTCTGTCCTTTAAGTGAAATATTACAAGCACGATCTGCATTAATGACTGCTAATTTATTAGAAAGGAAACTGATAAATTGTTACCAATATTTTGCCTTCACAACACAGAATGCCTTGGATGGTGCTTCCCCAGGGTCCAGCAAATTCCCCTGATTTTGTCACCCGTACAATGAAAGAGCTGCTGGATAAGTGGTCCCCCAAACACTCCACCACTTGCCTATTAGGGTATGTGCACACACACTAATTACGTCCGTACTTGACGGACGTATTTCGGCCGCAAGTCCCGGACCGAACACAGTGCAGGGAGCCGGGCTCCTAGCATCATACTTATGTACGATGCTAGGAGTCCCTGCCTCGCTGCAGGACAACTCTCCCATACTATAATCATGTTTTCAGTACGGGACAGTTGTCCTGCAGCGAGGCAGGGACTCCTAGCATCGTACATAAGTATGATGCTAGGAGCCCGGCTCCCTGCACTGTGTTCGGTCCGGGACTTGCGGCCGAAATACGTCCGTCAATTACGGACGTAATTAGTGTGTGTGCACATACCCTTACAATATGTTCAGGAGTTGCTTTTGTTTTGTGTCTCTGTTGACATATGTGCTCATGACCTGCCTAGGTAGAGTCGTGCGTTAACCTTAGATCATCCTATCCCCCCACCCCCACATTAGTAAAGACACATGACACCGAGGTTGGATGTGAAATGGCCACAGCAGCCGTTTATTAATTTCACAGTTTTATAAAAACAATTTAAATCCGAAACATTCGGATAACTAGTTAGGAATCCGCCATAGAATTCCTCCTAATAATTCACATGACCCAACATGGGTCAGAATCGTAAATAACAATTTAACGTTAACATTAACCCGAGCAGAGGAAGTCCTTGAAGCCCCTTCAGATGTTCCTTTTTAAGAACACACCGAATTAGCCATCTGCAAACCACCAATTACCTCCAGCCGTAAACCAGCTCGGAAGCACCGTTCACCTCTGCAGATGGCTCCAACCACTAGAAGTCCACTTCAAGGGGATAACACCCGATGAAGCCCTCAAGTGATATACCGACCACTAGAAGTCCACTTCAAAGGGATAACACCCGATGAAGCCTTCAAGTGATATACCTTCTACCAGAAGACCACTTCAAAGGGATAACACCCGATGAAGTCTTCAACCATGTACCTTTTTTGGGGGACGCATACCCCCGATGCGACCCCCCCACCATTTTGTACTGACTGGCCTCAAGGACTCCCCCCGCCAGCTGCCATGACAACAGAACCTACTCCGGAAAAAAGAAAAACATGTTAGATAAGCACACAAATAAAACACAACGCTCATAGACGGACGTACATAAGACCTAAGGAGTAACAAAACCAAGGGTGGGAGGGTGGGAGCTTACTGTTCTTGTGTTACTCCTCCCGCTGCTTCCGGCTCAATGCCGAGAAACAGCGGGAAGCGCAGAACGGCCCCCCCGTCCCCCTTAACTCCTCCCCGTCCCTCCTCCAGCTCCTTCCAACTCTCCCTCACCTAATTAACCCTTTCCCTACCAGGACGGTCATGTCGGCTTCCCTTAATCCCTGCGGGCTGCGTCCAGCCTCTTCTTTACCTGCCTAGGTAGAGTCGTGCGTTAACCTTAGATCATCCTATCCCCCCAACCCCACATTAGTAAAGACACATGACACCGAGGTTGGATGTGAAATGGCCACAGCAGCCGTTTATTAATTTCACAGTTTTATAAAAACAATTTAAATCCGAAACATTCGGATAACTAGTTAGGAATCCGCCATAGAATTCCTCCTAATAATTCACATGACCCAACATGGGTCAGAATCGTAAATAACAATTTAACGTTAACATTAACCCGAGCAGAGGAAGTCCTTGAAGCCCCTTCAGATGTTCCTTTTTAAGAACACACCGAATTAGCCATCTGCAAACCACCAATTACCTCCAGCCGTAAACCAGCTCGGAAGCACCGTTCACCTCTGCAGATGGCTCCAACCACTAGAAGTCCACTTCAAGGGGATAACACCCGATGAAGCCCTCAAGTGATATACCGACCACTAGAAGTCCACTTCAAAGGGATAACACCCGATGAAGCCTTCAAGTGATATACCTTCTACCAGAAGACCACTTCAAAGGGATAACACCCGATGAAGTCTTCAACCATGTACCTTTTTTGGGGGACGCATACCCCCGATGCGACCCCCCCACCATTTTGTACTGACTGGCCTCAAGGACTCCCCCCGCACAGCGAAACAGGCCTTGACCACCTTAAGCCTGTGAGTTCCTCCACACCACCACCGCCCTTTCTATGCCTTCTGCTATCGCCAAGCTCCAAAGATCAATGCCAACCTCGGTCAGATGAACCCCGTCACTCCTCCAGAAATTCCCCACTCCTGACTCCAAATCCCTATGCCTCACGCAAATGCCCCCGTTTCTTGCCACAAAACGGGACACCGCCCGGTTAACTTTAATGCGAGCCTTATTGACTCTCTCCACAGATCTAGCTAACCGCCAATGCTTTCTTGGGACTATGTCCGACCACACTATCACCAACTTGGGATAAGATACCCACAAACACAACATATCATGTTTGATATCCCGCACCAACTCACGAAAGGGGCGGACTCCTAAGTCATTCCCACCCACGTGCAACACTAAGACCTCCGGAACCCTATCAAGCCGCGCATATGTCTGGAATTCCGCCAACACCCTGCTCCATGACATACCTCTAAAACCCAGCCAATGCACAACCGCGTCCTGTCGCGGAATGCGCAACTGGCGACCATCCGAGCGGACGTCCGCCCTCAAAGCCCCCCAGTGCACGTACGAATGACCCATCAACCACACCAAACACGGAGGCGAATCTGAAACGGAAAACACAGTTAGGCACCACCATATAACATTTGTAAAGCGTAAACAACAAAATTATAACATATGGGGGCGGACATAGGACTTAAACCTTTTAGACTCCCAACGACCAATACGCCTCACCCCCTCGTCATCCAACCCCCAGCGCCCCGCTTCCGTTGCTGCGCCAATCCTGAAGGAATGAGATGAATATGAGCCTGCCGCAACACCAACCGCCGTCAAACATTTTTTAAATACAGCTCCAAACTGAAACCTGGACAAAAACGACCCGTCCACATGACGTAACAAAGGCAAATCTGGAGACCCCCTGTTTTTCGTATAACCCCGCATGCACTCTACTGGGCACATGACCGACCCCGGGAGGGCGAACAAAACTATCAGTTTACCCTTCCCTACTTGGTTAGTTTTAGATCGACGCAACCATACCTCTAGCCGGTCTGCGAATAGGCTCACCTCCCCAGATCTCAGCCCCCCTGCCTGTTTGGTACTTGGCGACACCAACTCACCTATTCTAAATGCTCCAAAGAACGCTAACGAAAAAGCCAACCGAAACAAATCCATTTCGTCTGAAGAACGACAGACCGATGCTAATGAACCGCCCAACGAGCTAAGCAAAGCAAACGACACCGGCCTTCTACTATCCGCCTCCACCCTACCTCGGCGCAACCCCTTCAAAGCCTGCGATACCAGAAATTCCTTCGATACATCCTGAAAGCCCCGCAACTTAAACCCAAACGCCACCGCAGATATGAACCGGTTCACCTTCGCTACTGAAAACCCCGCCTCCCAGGCGTCCCCTAACCAGTACAAAAGTGCCACCAACCTGTCTCTATCCGTATTGACGTCACCCAACTCTCTTACCCACTCCTCCCACTGCCTCCAACAAGCAGCATAAGCACTCCACGTCGTGCGCGCCAAAGACCTTTGTAACAGCTGTTCTATGGGACCGATACCAGATCCCAAAGATGCTCCGGACAAGCCAAACCGAGACGTTCCGCTCCCGGTGCCAATTGCCGAAACCGGTCCCACTGCGAGCGAGAAAGAGCATCAGCGATACAATTCCGTACACCCGGGACATGCACCGCCACCACCCACGCGTTCAACGACAAACACACCAACACTAAATGTCGCAACAATTGAACTACCGGAGGAGAGGACGCCGTGATGTTATTAATGGCAAGCACCACCCCCATGTTGTCGCAGTAAAAACAGACCTTCTTATCCCTGAGCCTGTCCCCCCAAATGGTAGCCGCCACCACGATGGGAAACAGCTCGAGCAGGGCCAGATTCCGCGTGAGTCCACTGGACACCCAGCTAGCCGGCCATTGACCTGCGCACCACGGACCTCCCCCGTAAGCTCCAAAACCACCCGCCCCAGCCGCATCCGTGAAAATATTCAAATCACTCGTATCCTGCGCTGGGGCCATCCATAGCGAGCGACCATTGTACTGGCCCAAGAAGTCATCCCAAACCTGAAGATCAGCTCTGTGCTCCTCCTTGAGCCGCACAAAATGATGCGGCGCACGCACTCCCGCCGTTGCCGCCGCCAACCTCCTACCAAACACCCTCCCCATCGGCATAATCCGGCAGGCGAAATTCAACTTCCCCAGCAGCGACTGAAGCTCCCTCAGCGTCATTTTCTTCATTCTACAAGCCCGTCGAACCTCCAGCCTCAAAGCACCCAACTTATCCGCCGGGAGACGACACTCCATTGCCACCGAGTCTATTTCGATTCCCAAAAAACAAATCGTCGCTACCGGGCCCTCCGTTTTTTCCGGCGCCAAAGGAATCCCAAAATCCCTCGCCACCTTCTGTAGAGCATGAAGCAAATTACCACAAACCGGCGAACCCCCCGGGCCAACGCACAAAAAATCATCTAAGTAATGGATCAACGAGTCGACCCCGGATACTCCCCTCGTTACCCACTCCACGAAGCTACTAAACGCCTCGAAGTATGCACAAGAAAGGGAACACCCCATCGGAAGGCACCGATCCACGTAAAAAGCCCCATTCCAAAAACAACCCAACAGCCGTTGGCTTTCTGGATGGACCGGCAACAACCTGAACGCCGCCTCGATGTCAGTTTTTGCTAGCAGCGCCCCAGGACCCGCAGCCCGCACTAACCCCACCGCCTTATCGAATGAGGTATAAACTACGGAGCACAACTCGTGATCAATCCCGTCATTTACCGACGAACCCTTGGGATACGATAAATGTTGAATCAAACGAAATTTTCCGGGCTCGCGTTTAGGGACAATACCCAACGGGGACACAACTAAATCTCTTACCGGCGACTCAACAAACGGCCCCGACATGCGGCCCAACGAAACTTCTTTTAACAACTTTTCCGACACGACTTTTGCATGCAAGTAAGCCGATTTTAAATTCCTCCGCGTAACCGGAACCTCATAAGGAGGCGGAGGAATAACAAAACCAACACGAAACCCTTCATAAAGCAACTTAGCCGCCGCCCTATCCGGATACTCATTTAGATAAGGGGCCATCTTTTCCACCCTCACCGGCGACACCCCCTTGACCAGCCGCGTGCTGGTTACCTGACCTCTTTTTTCGCAGACATTTTGCCGCCCCGTGTGATGCACCATTACACTCGGAACACACGTGCTTGAACTTGCACGTGGCCCCGAACTTGCACTGACCTTCATTAAATTGCCAGCAAAACCCCGCCTTTCCCCCGCCGCTTTGTCCAACCTGACTAGACTGGCCTCCCTGGCCGGCGCTCCCGGGAAAGGACTGCCTAACCGGAGCCGTAACCCGTAACCCGTAACCAGAGAGCAATATCCTTCTGGTCCCACCGAATCGCCGGCCGAACCGCCTTCCGCTGACGGAATTGCTCATCGTATCGCAGCCACGCTATGAGCCTCCCCAATGGCATCAAAATAACAAAACAACGCCGAACAATTTTCCGGCGCCTTTTCCCCTATCACACTAGCCAATATGGCGAACGCCTGCGACCAATTAACGAACGTCTGCGGGATAAGCCTATACCGCCGCCGTTCCTCCTCGTCCTTTTTACTCTCATCCCGCTTGCCCTTATCCAAATTAAATTTAGCGAGCGGCAAGAGAGAAAAAATGTCAACATACTCGTCCTTCCAGATCCGCTCGCGCACCTCCTGCTTTAAATGCGCCCCCAACGGACCTTCAAAACAAACGTACACCTCCCCCCGAGCACGATGATCAATACGCACTCGATCGCCGTCCTTCTGTGCCTCGGTCTGTATCGACACTGCGACCGCCTCTCTAACCGCCGCCACCGGACGCGCCTGTAACGATCCCACGTCCCTGGGGCCTTCCCAAACTACCGCAGGGGACACTTCCGTTACTACCGGCGCCGCGGCCCTGTCCAGGCGCCCCACCAGCTCCCGTAAGCAACCCACTAAGTCTGCCAAACCCGCTCCGTCGCGTCCGCCCGCGCCACTACCGGCCCCCGATGCAATGCTAGCAGCCCCCCCGCCGACACCCGACATAAAAATCGCTGGATAAGACAATGATGGAGTTATACACTCACCGGGCTGCACAGGCGCTGTGTTCCCATCAGCCGGACCATCCTGACCTCGACGATACACGTCCAGTTCACCTTCCTCCAATTCTTCTCTCGCCGACGACTGTCCATCCCAACGACATCTTCGGAACGGGGATGAGGACGCGCTGACCGATGGGCCGGCAACCTGCCGCCCGACCGCCGGGACCCAGACTTCCGACCGGACCTGTTGCCTCGACGTCGCTGCAGATCTAGGCGATCCTGACGAAGCCTGCCCCCTGGCCGGAACATCACCATGCGGGGCGGCCGTACCTTGTCCTCCAAATCTTCCATCTGATGGGGGAGGGGTGACAGGGAGCCCAGCCTGCGACTCCCTGCTTACCGCCGGACCCCGTCGCGGCCTGGGATTCCTGCCAGGACGCAGGGCCTGGGAAGGGGCGGTCCTCCCAGCTGCCTGGCCTGCAGCGTCCGGGATCGGGCTCCCTCTGCGACGCCGTGTCCGCGGGACTGCCTCCGGGCTGAGGCGCTCTGGAGGTCGGGACCGCCGAGAGGGACGGGTCGACCCGGCCTGCGTCGCCGTCACCCCTGGCAACGCTCTCTGCCCGCCCAGCGCAGGAGCGGTTGTTGCCGACTCCCCCCCCCGCCGCCATAGCCATGCTCGTGAGGGGGCCGGGGGAGGGGAGCCTGTCCTTTGCAACAGACCCCGAACGCCGTGCCCGACGCGGCGAAACGGCGTCCGGGATCCTCGTTATGGCAGCCACGGTCTCCTCTAGCCATCCGGGACCGTGGTGCACAGCAGCGGCACGCAGCCGCTCTAACATTAAGGCTTCTGCCATCCCTAAAAGCACGGGCAACGGGGAGCTTACTGTTCTTGTGTTACTCCTCCCGCTGCTTCCGGCTCAATGCCGAGAAACAGCGGGAAGCGCAGAACGGCCCCCCCGTCCCCCTTAACTCCTCCCCGTCCCTCCTCCAGCTCCTTCCAACTCTCCCTCACCTAATTAACCCTTTCCCTACCAGGACGGTCATGTCGGCTTCCCTTAATCCCTGCGGGCTGCGTCCAGCCTCTTCTGGAAACAGTTTCATTATTGTTGTATCTCCCATACAGGTTGCAAAGTGTCCAGGAACAAATTACAACTTTGTAAGCCCACTGTTGTTTTCCTTGGACATTACCTGTTTGCTGGTGTATTGCACCTCACTCCCTCCAGGCTTACTGTTATCCAAGACCACCCAGTCCCACACAACCATCGCTCTCTCAGAGCCTTCCTGGGATTAGTGGGTTATTGTAGACCATGGATTGGAAGTGCGTCCATATCAATGCAGCCCCTGTATGATTGCCTGAATACTAATGCTCTAGATGCATTTTACACCCTCAAGCTATCTTCAGTCTCAGCCCCAGCTCTGGGCATCCCTAGCTACCTTAAAGGGAATGTGTTGCCAGCAAAACATGTTTTTTTTTTGTTTTTTAGTTAAACAATTAGTGTGTAGGTGATTAAACATTGTTCTCATTTTTTTTTTTTTTTTCACGAGTCAGGAAATATTATAAATTGGATTCAATTTATAATATTTCCCAGCACTGGTCACTAGATGGAGCAATTCCCAAAATTGCAGCATTGCATGTGGTAAAGCAACCACATTGCTTTATGCTGCAAAATTGGGAAAAAATCCCTCGCTCTAGTGAGCTCTCAGAATCCCCCCCCCCTCCTTTATCCTGGCTAGTGCCGGGAGAAACGAGGGGTTTGAACGGTCTAACCTCCTACACTGTGTGTCGCCATTTTTTGAGCTAACACACAGTGTAGAAGGTTTACATACACTAGTAAAACACACTGAAACACGAACATACATAGAAATCACTTACCTGCTCCAGTCGCCGCCGCTCCATCCGGTCCGTCCGCTCCGTCTGCTGCCGCTGCTCCATGTGCACAAGTCCGGAAGCCGCGACCGGAAGTAGTAATCTTTCTGCCCGGCCGCGACTTCCGGTCCACAGGAAAATGGCGCCGGACGGCGCGCATTTCAAATCGGACTGTGTGGGAGCGGCGCATGCGCCGTTCCCACACACACGGCGTACACCATAGTGGATGGAACGGGCCCCGTTCGCAGTCCCTATGGGACTGGAGCTGCCGTATTCCATGTCTGTATGTGTCATTAATCGACACATACAGAAATGGAAAAAAAAAATGGCAGCCCCCATAGGGAAGAAAAAGTGTAAAAATAGAAAAAAGTAACACACAAACACACAAATAAATATAAACGTTTTTAATAAAACCCTAACATAAAACTGATATAAAAATTTTTTTGGGGTGACACTGTTCCTTTAAGCCTTTCCACCTGTATTGTCACAAACAAGGTGGTGACGCTTCAGGTGTGCTCACACAAGACCATAGTGGTCATATGCGGCCCATCGGATATTAGTCCGCTAGCCTTGATCCCATTGCACAAGGTGCCCCCTTTTGTCCTCAGGGCTATTGCAGCAGCCGCCCTTCTTGACAAAACTGCAGACATTATTTTAAAACATGATTTAGTGCTTCACGTCCCACACGCAGTTGCTGAGGTCATGCACAACATTAAGACTAAACATTTCGCCATGTCTCGTATAACCAAACTTGAACTTGCCTTATTAAATCCCTCCATCTCCCTGAAAATATGTACTACGCTCAACCATGCTTCTCTGATGCCTATGGTTGTAGCGAAAGGAGGGGAAGGGGGGGATGTCAGATCCTTAATGTACGAACTTGCAAATGACAATGACTTGTTTGATATGGAGCATGAACATGATTGTCACAGTTTAATGCAACTTGATGCCCAAGGGTTACTAGGTGTCACTGATGAACCTTTTACTAACTATGATGTTCAGTATTTTGTAAATGGATCCAGATACTGGAATGAGCAGACAGGACATTTCACCACCGGGTATGCAGTAGTCCAGGAACGTAAGACAGTGCTGCAAAAGTCACTGCCCTCCAGCAGCTCTGCCCAAGAGGCAGAACTCATGGCACTCGCAGAAGCATGTAAGTTGGGCACAGGTAAAAGGGTGAATGTCTATACAGACTCAAGGTACGCCTTTGGAGTCGCACACAATTATGGCACAATATTGCGAGCAAGAGGCTTTCTGACTTCAGCAGGCAAACCAATTAAAAATGCAGACGCAGTAGAACTGATATTTGAGGCATTACCTACAGAGGTAGCCAGAATTAAAGTGCAAGCGCACACAAGACACCCCTTAAGTGGAAGGAAATGCACGGGCTAACCAAGCAGCAAAAGCGGCTGCCACCCTCCCCGTGTTGGTAGTCCAAGTGGGCCCGGTCACGGAGGAATTGCTGTGCGCTTTCCAGACCCAAGCACCAGCCCCTGAACTGAAATTGTGGCAGGAGGCCGGAGCTGTCAGAGGCGAAGGAGGGTCATGGCGTGTAAAGGGTAAAACGTGCTTACCACGTAGTCTTTTCCCAATGATGTGCGCCCTAGCGCATTCCCCAGTCCACAAGTCAAAAGGAGCCATGATAGCAGTGTTACAGCGCTGGTTTGCCCCTGGATTTCAGAACGCAGTTGCTCGACATGTAGAGGGTTGCCTGACACAACCCCGGTAAATTGACAAAAACACCCAGTTAGCGCACACCTCGCCCTGATTACCCCTTTCAGTGACTGCAGGTGGACTACATACAGCTACCCGAGGTGAGTGTATATGAATATGTCCTAGTGTATATGAAGATGTCCTCATGTATATGAATATGTCCTAGTGTATATGAATATGTCCTTGTATGTATTGACTTGTTTTCAAACTGGCATGAGGCATGGCCAGTAACCAAAGCCACAGCTAAAAAACACTGCTAGGAATATACTCAGTGAAGTAGTATGTCAATATGGGGTCCCTGAAGTAATTGAGGGTGACAGAGGAACCCACTTCACAGGAGAAGTACTAGGACATATAATCACTTGCTTTGGCATCACACAGGCATTCCATACACAATATCACCCCAAAATAGTGGTAAGGCAGAAAGATTAAATGGAACCCTGAAGTTAAAAATACAGAAAGCCATGAAGTCCTCAGGTTTGCCATGGACTGAATGCCTACCATTGGCATTGTACTCTGTAAGAACCACTCCTAGGGAGCATTGAAACTCAGCCCCTATGAAGTACTGTTTGGGTCAGTCCCAAAGACGGGTTTGTACTTCCCGCAACAGTTGCAACAACAGTTTGACGGACCAACAGCCGATGTTATCTAACTACACAGGCATTTAACTGAATTGCATAAACAAGTGTATTCTTCTATTCCAGACCCCAATTTCTTAGAAGGTGCCCATCAACTGCTGCCTGGTGATTGGGTAGTCTTCAAAAGACACATAAGGAAGGTTTTGGAGCTCAGATATACTGAACTGTACCAAGTGCAACTGGTCACCGCAACTTCGGTCAAGTCCGAAGGCAAAGACACCTGGATCCACGCCAGCCACTGCAAAAAGATTGTAAACCCGGAAGTCAAAGATGTCGCTACTTCTCCCGCTTTTGATGATGTTGCCACTGGCGGGCACCCTCAATGATGTACTCAAGAACGATTGGGACAATAAGTTTATCAAACATCGCCGGGTTTTGTATCATGCTCTGAGGGAGCAAAACTAACCTGACTGATTGATGGATTTGCACACACAGCCCTGTAATGCCAGAAGCATGCCCTACCTCGCTATCCCTGTTACTTTAGATGAAATAAGGGAATTGTATAATAATACTGTAATTACCACACTAACAGGGAGAAACAAGAACAAACATTTACCTTTGCCCGTAGCTGCATGGATGGAAAAGCCTTGGATGTTATTTAACAGGAGCGGCCCACCCCTTGCACAGACACCTTGGGCTTCTGCTGGAGTGGACCTTGCCTGTTATCCCGGCTTCTCATCCTGCAGCTGCATTCAGCATTGATACTCAGTGTGTAGGAGTTGATGCTACTTTAGGTCAGATGCCCCGCTGCGTAAATATCACTGTATGATTACTTGAGGCCTTGCAATTATATGTTAGAAATGTCACTGAGCCCTAGGTGGATGGGCAGAAGCAGTAATGAAGTCCCCCTCACCCGGTCTAGCGGATGAGGATAGTAGCTTGGGGATCAGTGACTAGGTTTTAAGAATGAGAAAAAGGAGGGTCTGATATGGAAACCTGGACTTTCTATACTCCATTTTGTATATTATTCTCAAGTTTTAAAACTACTGATACAGTAATGTAATACTTTAACCTTTGTTCTTCCTTTTAGATGTCTCACCGCAAGCTAAAATAATCCTTCCTCTTTCTTAGACAGACTATGAATCTGCTGGCATAGCTAAAATATATAATGTCTGAGCACGTAGCTAAAAAATATGCTGATTACCAATATTACAAAACATGTGATATAAATTGATGCAATGTAATATAATGTATATGTGTTCTTTTATGATAAACTCCCTCGTGATTTAGAGGAGGAGGAGACATGGTCAATATTGATTGGATAGACTGAATGCCACGGCCCCTCCTATGTGATTGGAGAGGGAGACCTGGCCAACACCCATTTTAATGATATATAATCTATGTATTATTTGCTAATAAACTAGAGAATCTGATTGCACTTACAATATGTGTGAAGTGTGTATTTTCTCTCCGATGCATCGTCAAGCTCTCCCACATATTTGAAACCAGATAAGAGACATCGACGTCCAGTTGATGACCTGCCTAAATTGATGATCCTTAACACCTGCATGACCACCATATGTGGGAAATGCTACCCACTTCCCTCTCACACCTCCAGCATTGATCTGAAGTAGATGCCCGAATCCTGCATAAGTAATCCGGCGTTCTGTACCATCGCGTTAGTAGCTTGTAAGAATTTTCTTGCATTCTGACACATCTAGAAAAACCATGTGAATGGCGCAAAATGTAAGATCTATCCTCTGCAGCAAACAAACAACCCAGTTCCCTTTCCCATGCTGGTATAAAACCTGGCGTGTCTTTGCTCATATTTGTTATCAACTGTTTGTATATCTTAGAGAGACACTTTTTAGGGGTCGTATCCCATAAAGTGTAGTTTTCCAACCATGTGGGATCAGATTTGCTTTCAGCTAAGGAAGCGAGAAACCTCTTACATGTGTGTGTGAAGTCTATCACTTGTAAGCTTGAAGGGCTACGAATTTTCAGTTCCTCATGTAAGGTATGAAGTGTAGGCGGGCCCATTGAGTCAAAAACTCTTTCTATCTTTAAGGACCTCAAATGAGACCAAGAATCAGGAACCCTACAGCAAGTAGGGTTCACCAAACATGGAAGTATAGAGAGTGGTGCTAACATTGAGAACTTATTGTCACGTAGATGTAGTGCCGAGGAAGTGTGGCACACCTTAAAGGGAACCTGTCACCAGCATTTTCGGTATGAAGCCTGCAATACCATTTGAAAGTGGGTGAAAAATCATTGTTAACTAACCTCTAAATACGTTAAATGTCGGCTCTGTACCTTCAGTATTCCTGTTTTCAATGGTCCCGCGCCGTATGCAAATGACCACAAAAGAGTCAAATCTTCACTCGAAAAGAGTCAGATTTTTCTTCCTCCGGCGTTTCAGAGTTGGCTCCGCCCCCTTATTGTTGATTGACAGCTTCTCTCACTTCACTGCACTTGAAATCCCGCGCTTGCGCATTGAGACTGTAAAGTAGATGGTCTCACTGTATAGGACTGCGCATGCGCGGCGCTCTGTGTGACGTCATCACAGGCCGTCGGTTCCTGTTCTAATCCAGCCCCCGTCTCCTGACAGCTGAGTGAACGCAGCAGTGCAGAGGTAAGCTTTTCTCTATTGCTCTCCACCACACTTCTCATCTCCAGCTGCTTCTCCCCTCGCTTTGTGTCTGCAGCAGTGGCCGAAGAGGAGGTAAGTGTCTTGCTGATGTGTTGGTGTCCGACACCCCCCCCATTCAGCTGTTTAGAAGGGGTAGTAGCCGCTCGTACGAGCACTACTTCCCCTTCATTCCGGTCACATTCTCACACTGAATTGCCGACACGGACGTGTCAGCGATTCACAGTGTGAGCAAGGGCGGGAAATGAAGGGGAAGTAGTGCTCGTACGAGGTGCTGCAACCCCTTCAAAACAGCTGGATGGCGGGGGTCCCGCTAGTGGGACCTCGACTCATTAGCTATTGATGGCCTATCCTTGAGGATAGGCCATCAATGTTTAGTGTCTGTACAACCCCCTTTTAGGCCTACCGTTTGTTAGGCTTAGATATAGACCCCAAGCTTATACTGCATAAGAATACTGTCTGCTGGACCCTGTATCTAACCCTACCTTAGGCTTAGATACAGGGTACAACAAACAGTATCACACATGCACATGGGCCCTGTATCTAAGGCCCTGTTCACATCACCGCTGCCCTTCCGTTGAGAGGTTCCATCTGGTTAACCCCTCAACGTAAAGTCCGTTTGCATCACCATTGATCTCAATGGTGATGGAAACTTTGCTAATGGTTCCTGTTTGTCACCGTTGTGAACGGGTTCCGTTGTTTTGGCAGAATCAATAGCGCAGTCGACAACGCAAAACAACGGAATCCTGCCACAACGGTGAGAAACAGAAATCTTTCACAACGTTTCCGTCACCATTGAGATCAATGGTGAGGGAAACTGAAGCGGCGGTTTCAGTTTGCCTTTCTGTTGAGGGGTTAACCCGACGGAACCTATCAATGGAAGGGCAGCGGTGATGTGGACAGGCTCTTACTAATGAATTTTTTTTAGTGTTTTTTTTTGCAGGTTGGGTCGTTGGACTACGTCGGATTCGAGGACTACTTCGATGACGCCTTCTTTATTGTGAATAAAATGGTTAATGAGGGTTGTGTGGGGGTGTTTTATTTCAATAAATCTATTTGTTCTGTGTCTTTTTTTTTTTTTAAACTTTATCGTTACCAACTTAGTAATGGCCGCTGACAGGTTGACAGTATCCATTACTAAGGCGGGGCTTAGTGTTAGCCGGTGAAAAGGCTAAAACTAACCCCCATTATTACCCTGGTACCCACCGCCACCAGGGGTGCCAGGAAGAGCCGGGTACGATCCAGTACCCGACCATCTGTAGTGATGGTCGGGCACGGGGGTGACTGCAGGCTGGTATTATTAGGCTGGGAAAGGCCAAAAACAGTGGCCCTTCCCACCCTGGTAATGCTAGCCTGCTGTTGCTGTGTTGTATCTGGCTGTTTATTAAAATTGGGGGGGACCCCACGTCATTTTTTTTTTAAACTTTATAGTTACCAACTTAGTAATGGCCGCTGACAGGTTGACAGTATCCATTACTAAGGCGGGGCTTAGTGTTAGCCGGTGAAAAGGCTAAAACTAACCCCCATTATTACCCTGGTACCCACCGCCACCAGGGGTGCCAGGAAGAGCCGGGTACGATCCAGTACCCGACCATCTGTAGTGATGGTCGGGCACGGGGGTGACTGCAGGCTGGTATTATTAGGCTGGGAAAGGCCAAAAACAGTGGCCCTTCCCACCCTGGTAATGCTAGCCTGCTGTTGCTGTGTTGTATCTGGCTGTTTATTAAAATTGGGGGGGACCCCACGTCATTTTTTTTTAACAACTTTATAGTTACCAACTTAGTAATGGCCGCTGACAGGTTGACAGTATCCATTACTAAGGCGGGGCTTAGTGTTAGCCGGTGAAAAGGCTAACACTAAGCCCCATTATTACCCTGGTACCCACCGCCACCAGGGGTGCCAGGAAGAGCCGGGTACGATCCAGTACCCGACCATCTGTAGTGATGGTCGGGCACGGGGGTGACTGCAGGCTGGTATTATTAGGCTGGGAAAGGCCAAAAACAGTGGCCCTTCCCACCCTTGTAATGCTAGCCTGCTGTTGCTGTGTTGTATCTGGCTGTTTATTAAAATTGGGGGGGACCCCACGTCATTTTTTTTTAAAAATAATTTCACAGCACGATGTGGGGTTTCCCCATTTTTATAACCATCCAGATACAACACAGCAACAGCAGCCTAGCATTACCAGGGTGGGAAGGTCACAGTTTTTGCCCTTTCCCAGCCTATTAATACCAGACTGCGGCTGGTGCCCCTCTGTCACTACAGATGGTTGGGTACTAGATCGTACCCGGCTCTTCCTGGGGGCGCTGGGTAGCAGGTTAATAATGTGGATTAGTGTTAACCTCTTCATGTCTAACATTAATTCTCCAACTTAGTAATGATCGTTGTGATTCAGCCAGCGAAAATTACTCGAGCATTAGTTATAAAGTTTAAACAAATACAAGGACATAGCTAAAATATTTTTATGATATGCCTGCGTTCTGCTTGTGTTCATTTACCTGTAGGCACCTTAGAAAGACTGCATATAGATCCTTTACTGCGTGGATTCACGGCTATTTAGGTATAGGAAATAGACGACCCATTCCGTCCTGCGTCGTACGCAAAGTCCGCGCTGCTTTTCCCGATTTGGATGGAGAATACATGGGATTCCTTCCTTGTAGTGATACTCCAGCTGAATTCATGGCCTTTGAGTAGTGATCTAATTCATTTTTCAATTCGTTCTGTTCTTCAAGCATTATGTTGCACTTTATACACTTTTATTATTTTTTTGTTTAGGGCTAATGCAATTGATCATTTTAAACCTTTGTAAAAGCTTGAAATCTTTATTAAAAGTGAAAATGTCAACAGCATTTCAACTATTGAACTTTGTTTGTGTTCCGACCGTCAACACTCCTGCCGTTTAACCCCTTCTGCTTTGGCCACTATTGACCTTCCTGAGGAGCCTCATTTGTAAAATCTGACATATTACCACCGAAAGTGCAACAAGTTCTGAATTGTCTTTTATCAGCAATTTCTCACATTTTTATTCCGTGAGAATAAAACTCCACATTTTTTTGTTAACAAATTCGGATTTGCAGTTCTTTTTCTCATTTCCACAAGGACTAAAGGAGAAAAAGCATTACAAAATTCTGAAAGACATTTTTTCCCAGTATCAAAAAAATACCCCCCGTGTGATCATAAACAGGTGTTAGGACACACGGCAGGGATGGTAACGCAAACGCTAAGATGCAGCGATCGATTACGATCGCTGCATCAAAGGTGTTCATGGCAGGGATTGGAGCTACAGGGGTTAATGGCAGGGATCCACCGTTACAGGTGGATGTCAGCTTTAACATACAGCTGACATCCACCGCTGATGACGCCGGCTCAGCCCCCTCGACTGCGCAATTTCTTCAGTAGAAAAAAATGAAACCTGCCGGAACGTTGACAGACGGAAACCATTATCAATGTTTCCTTCACCATTGATATCAATGGCGATGCAAACGGAAGATAATGTTTCACACTGGCTTTCCGTTGCGGGGTTCCACGATGGAAACCTCCGACGGAACCCCTCAACGGAAAGCCAACACTGATGTGAACAGGCCCTTAGTGTAAGGTAACGTGTACTCTTTTGTTTAATCTTGATACACCATATTAGACTTTAAAAAAACAAACAAATGTACAACACTAAACTCGTATTTTTCGTACACAATTTCAGAAAAGAAACATTACACCTAATAGTAATAATAGACTTGACACAGTTCATGTTATTTTAATATTTTAATCTGAATCTGTCATACTGGTATCTTGGGGTAGATAGTCTTCATCTTTATAGCCATCATTTTTATCCAGAATAGCATCACTTTCTGTGTCAATGCTTTCTTCTAGTATCCCAAAAGCTTCTTCAATAGGAGAAAGTGGTATGATGTCTTGAAAGTTGATGTCGTCTTCTTGAAAGTCGCAAGTCTCTTTTGTCTCAATCTGTATAAGTGCCTTTTTTTTTTGGGGAGAAGAGAATTCAGAGCTACTTACCGTTTTTGGGCTGCTTGTTTTTTGAAAATTTGGGTTAGATTTTAAAGTTATTGGAGAGAGAGAAAGAACATCACTGTTACTTGAAATTTCTCTCGATGTATCTGTTCCAGAGATGTAAAAAATCATCGCATTTAATAGGGTGTAATCTGTTTGAGTAGACACAGAACACTGCTTTGGATGACACTCAGAGAGACTTTCTTTGCAAAAATCGTCCAAGGCAAGATCTTCACTGGTCGAGGTACCAGCAACGGCATGATCAAATGGTCTCTTCATTTTTTTCTTCTTTCTGTCCTTCTTCAGGGTCTCTTCTATGTAACACTTACCCTCTGGAATTTGTTGGAAAATGGTAGGCAGTGCATCTTGACGGAGTGTTTGGCAATGTTTGGTTTCCTTATAACAATCTTGGCTGAAATGTAGTGAGCACATGCGGAATTTTTGGCACTTATCTTCAATTATTGTTTGTATCATTTTGTTGATGTCTGTAAAATTCTGACCAGTTTGATTTAGCCATTGTTGTATGCGTTGTGGATCCTTTGGAAAGGAATGCAAGCGGATAGCTATGCTTTGATCCTTTCTGCCTGTCTTACTCAGGCAATTGCTAATAACGCATGAAGGCATTGTATTTATCTGTAATCGCAAAAAAAAGAAAATTGACTGAAATCTATTGAAAAAAAAACCATCAAATTAAGCCGCATGCACACGACCGTAAAAACACCCGTTATTGCGGGTCGTAATTCCGACCCGCAATAACGGGCCCATAGACTTCTGTTAGTCACGGGTATCTTCCCGTTTTCTCACGGGAAGGTGCCCGTGCCGTTAAAAAAATATAACATGTTCTATTTTTTAATTTTACGGGCCGTGCTGCTATACTTTATAATGGGAGCACGGCTCGGAAAAACGACCGGCTGCCCGTGGCCGCCCGTGCTGGTAATTAAGATTCGTAATTACCAGCACGGTCGTGTGCATGAGGCCACAAACGGTTAGTTGTAAGAAAGACACTTACCAACGTTTAAGAAAAATAAGTTAACGTTTTTACCTTGGTAAGTTGATTGGTTGACATGTGCGATGTTATCTGTTTCAGTATTGCATTCAAAATTGTTTAGAATATACTTACCAAGGCCACAACACATGAACGAATGTACGTCCTAAGATTTATTGATTGCCTAGTGTACAAAATTAATATAACAATTAAAAAATGTTTGATACGTTTTCCAACGTTTTAATGTAGCCTCAAATTTTTTTAAAACTAGTACTTACCTATTTTTTATCTTTTGTAAGTTTCAAACTAAGATAGAAAATGTGATTTGCTGTACTTCAAGTAAGCAGAATCCAAGCTGGAAAAAGGGACACAATGTAACATTTCAGTACATGACATAACTACATAACCAAGAATGCAATGCAAGACATCACTACATAACCAAGAATGCAATGCAAGACATCACTACATAACCAAGAATGCAATGCAACACATCACTACATAACCAGCAATGCAATGCAACACATCACTACATAACCAAGAATGCAATGCAAGACATCACTACATAACCAGCAATGCAACACATCACTACATAACCAAGAATGCAATGCAACACATCACTACATAACCAGCAATGCAATGCAACACATCACTACATAACCAGCAATGCAATGCAACACATCACTACATAACCAGCAATGCAATGCAAGACATCACTACATAACCAGCAATGCAATGCAACACATCACTACATAACCAGCAATGCAATGCAACACATCACTACATAACCAGCAATGCAATGCAAGACATCACTACATAACCAGCAATGCAATGCAACACATCACTACATAACCAGCAATGCAATGCAACACATCACTACATAACCAGCAATGCAATGCAACACATCACTACATAACCAGCAATGCAATGCAACACATCACTACATAACCAGCAATGCAATGCAACACATCACTACATAACCAGCAATGCAATGCAACACATCACTACATAACCAGCAATGCAAGACATCACTACATAACCAGCAATGCAATGCAACACATCACTACATAACCAGCAATGCAATACATCACTACATAACCAGCAATGCAATGCAACACATCACTACATAACCAGCAATGCAATGCAACACATCACTACATAACCAGCAATGCAAGACATCACTACATAACCAGCAATGCAATGCAACACATCACTACATAATCAGCAATGCAACACATCACTACATAACCAGCAATGCAATGCAACACATCACTACATAACCAGCAATGCAATGCAAGACATCACTACATAACCAGCAATGCAATGCAACACATCACTACATAACCAGCAATGCAATGCAACACATCACTACATAACCAAGAATGCAATGCAACACATCACTACATAACCAGCAATGCAATGCAACACATCACTACATAACCAGCAATGCAATGCAACACATCACTACATAACCAGCAATGCAATGCAACACATCACTACATAACCAGCAATGCAATGCAACACATCACTACATAACCAGCAATGCAATGCAACACATCACTACATAACCAGCAATGCAATGCAACACATCACTACATAACCAGCAATGCAATGCAACACATCACTACATAACCAGCAATGCAATGCAACACATCACTACATAACCAGCAATGCAATGCAACACATCACTACATAACCAGCAATGCATAATATATAGGCCTATACACATCTAGGCAAGCATACTATAGAATTTACACAGGGAAAATCAACATGAATGAACATTTGAACAAAAATGAACTTCAAGACTTAGAGTTACATACCTGAAAAACTGTGGTTGATGTTGTGTCCAGGAAGGAAACGATGTCCAGCGTCCTGCGTCCTCTTTCGTTGCTGGAAAACATTTATTATGATGGATACAATACGACGAGGGGGGTGTGTACCCGCGCGGCGCATGCGCAGTTAAATATTTCAGGATGAATGAAGCAGGGAAGTGTGGTGAGGCACGCATGCGCGAGATGTGAACCGAGAGTTCGGCAATTAGGGCTGTACAGGCAGAGTACGTGGGTGGAGTCAAGATCGTGAGTCACAAAGCTAAAATGAATTAGCATAAAAGGCGGGAAAACGTTTAATGGCTATATTTCGGGCAAGAAGAAGAGGAAGGGAGAGAAGAACACATCAATGCACGATGGACAGCAGCGGGCACTACAGGGTCAGGACGTTTTAAAAGGTAAGATGGTGATGACAGGATCCCTTTAAGCATCCCCCATGTCATATCACTCACTACCGATGCTCTGGCAGGAAGCGTATTTCCGAGCCAAAAAGCAGAAGTCTGATTGTGTTTCAATAACCCCTTCTCTATAGCTACATGTGGCAATCCCCCTTCAGCCTTTGCCAGTTGTGTCCATCTCCCAAATTGTATTGCATTGTAATATGAAATTAGGTCTGGCAATGCCAATCCTCCTTCAGTTTTTTTCCTTATCAATTGCTGATATGCGATTCTAGGCCTTTTATTATTCCACATAAATTCAGTGAATAAGCGTCTAAATTTTAGGAAATAATACTTCGGAATGTCAATTGGCAAAGTCTGAAACAGGTATAAAACTTGTGGTAAAATGAATGTAGTAAGGAGATTTTTGCGTCCTATCCACGACATATATGGGATGTGTATTTTGTTCAAGTAATTTTTAATTTTGTAGTACAATGGGTCGTAATTCCTGGCAAAAAGTAAGTTTGGGCTAGCCGTAATTTTAAGTCCTAAATATTGCAGTTCGGATTTTTGCCATTTAAAAGGTGAACGTGAGCTAATTGTCAATAAAATATTGTTAGGTAAGGTTATATTTAATGCTTCTGACTTCTCATAATTGATCTTGAAATTTGAAATCCAACCGAATTCTTCAAAAATTTGTATGAGATTTGGGAGGGCCACTACAGGGTTTGTCTAATTTTAAGTAAGAGTGTTTCCATTACCAAAACGAATAACGTGGGGGACAGAGGGCAGCCTTGCCTTGTTCCATTTTGAATAGGGAAAGGATCTGAAAAGGTGCCGTTCACCTGTATTCTTGCTGTAGGATTTTGATATAAGGAGAAAATCATGTCTATAAGTGTTTGGGGGAAGCCAAATTTAGTAAGAGCAGCTTTCAGGAATACCCAATCAATGCGATCGAAGGCTTTCTCCGCGTCTGTCCCTAATAAGATCAAGGGAATTTTGTGTTGTCTAGCGTGGTATATAGCATGAACCGTTCTTATGGTATTAAATTTCCCTTCCCTCCCTGGAACAAATCCCACCTGTGCCGCTCCAACCAATTTAGAACGGTAACCATTAATGCGTGTTGACAACATTTTTGCCCACCATTTCAAGTCCGAATTTAATAGGGAAATAGGCCTGTAACTGCTGCACTTTTCCAGATCCTTCCCCTCTTTTGGTAGAATGGTAATGTTGGCCATTAAAGCTTATTTAGGGAAGGTAGCTCCATTCAGCAGGGCATTACATAGTGACAAAAAGTACGGCATTAGTGTGTTTTTAAATTTTTTATAATAAATTATGGGCAGACCATCCGGCCCAGGGCTTTTCCCATTTGGTATGGACATCAGAATCTTTTCAATTTCAGACATAGTGAATGGAACCACTAACGAGGCTCGTTCTTCTTCTGACAAGGAGGGCGCTTCAATAGATGTTAAGAATTTTTGTATGGCGTCCGCCTGTGGGGTCCTACTGGCCTGTATAGGATCTTTTTTAATATTATACAATTCCAGATAGTAATTCCTAAATTCCCTGGCAATTAGATCTGTTGTGGTGAGTTTATGCCCTACCTTGTTTTTGATGGATGAAATGAACGTTTTCCCTCTTTGTTTTTTAATGAGGTTTGACATTATTTTGTTCCCCTTGTCCCCGTGTGCATAGGTTTTATACTTTAATAGTTGAAGGGTTTTCGCCGATTTTACATTAAGGATATTCTTTAATTCCTGCCTAAGGTGTCGTAATTCAGCTTGTGCTGACTCCAACTGTGCACATTTTTGTATATTTTCCAGTGAGGAGATTTTACCCAACACCTGGTTGATAGTTTTCATCCGTTCCTTCTTAACTCTAGACCCCAAGGCAATGAGTTCCCCTCTTATAACAGCTTTATGTGTCTCCCATAGTATAGGCTGAGAGATAAGAGGATCATCATTAACCACAAAAAATTCCTTCAACCGGAGTTCTAAGGCGTCAGAATCTTTTACATTTTCTAGTAAAGTGTCATTTAGCCTCCAGTTCCACCCTCTCATAGGGAGGTCTGTCAACTTAATTTTGATAAAGATCGGTGCATGGTCCGAAATGGTAATGTTACCGATTCCGGAAGATGTGACCGCAGGCAAAAAACGTTCTGAAATTAGCAAATGGTCTAAGCGCTGATATGACTTATGTGGGGCTGAATAAAAGGAATAATCCCGGTCGGACGGATGGTGTATTCTCCACACATCGGTCAATTTTAACCTGGTTAACAACATTTTTAATCTTCTGCGGGTCTTATGGGTAATATGTGATACTTTGGATGTGGAATCCAAGTTCGGATCTAATACCATGTTAAAATCTCCTCCTACTATAACCATTCCTTCAAAGAAGGGCTGAAGAGAATGCAATACCTTCGTCAACCACTGCGCCTGTCTCACATTTGGTCCATAAAGATTAACTAATGTAATTTTCGTGTTCAAAATAGTTCCTTTGAGAAATATATAACGACCACTAGGATCACTTTGTGTGGCTTCATGAACAAAGGGTATTGTGTCTCGTATCGCTATTGAAACCCCTCTCGAGGCACTATTATAAGAACAATGATACCACTTGTCATAAGGCTTAGTAGGAAGTGAAGGGAGCTTATTTGATTTAAAGTGTGTTTCTTGTAAGAAAATGAGATCAGCACTTTCTCTTCTCAACATGTTGAAAATCTGACTTCGTTTCTGTGGGATGTTCATGCCTTTAACATTAAATGATAAAGTTTTAAGCGAAGCCATAATGAAGTAATACAGTGAGACAAACGCAGTGATGTCTAGGCACGGTCACGGTGTAAACATAAAAACTTAAACTATATACATATATTCCTGTGGAACTATCCACCCCGCAGCGAAGAGATCCCAGAGGAAGGGCAGAAAAAATTCCCGCACATCCTCTAGTATCCACAATTGCCATCAGTATCTCCGTCCTGGAGAAAGCACCTGGATAAGGGTGGGGGCGAGGGGGAGGAGGGGGAGACTGGAACGCCAGAAAACAAGGTTCCACCTCCAGAAACTGTAATATCCACTTTAAGCTCATCGACAATACTAAAGTAAGAATGGGCTGTCCTCTCCGTCCAACTCACTATATTAGTGTAAACCAGCATATCTATATTGCATCTCATTTTATCACAGTATAATCACTCCTAACAGCTCAACAATGTTCAACACTGTCTAATCGTGAGCAAATATACTATAGCAATGTCTAATACCACTGTATCTACCCCTATATAGCAGATAATAGTACACATATTATATGAGGACATTTGAAATAGACCATTTACTTATGTAAGGTACAAAGGGATCTGCTGCTTTGAACAAAAGCATTTCAGTAAACACTCACGCACTCCCTAGGATTCACCACTTATGTAGTGATGGAAAATATTTTCATCGCCCATGATGAGCATTTCAATCAGCCAAAGCTGGCGTTGGGTGTTTCCGATATCGCGGAGACTTCATCCTGGACGCCACCTGCCATCCTGTTGGCGACGGTAAGTATGGAAGTTCTGGTATATCCGATGTTGCTTGCACAGGCAGCCATGATGGGATGTCAAGCGGTGAAATGCCCAACTTTTCCCAGAGTTTAGGGAGGTCATCTGGGGAACGAATGATGCATTGTCGCCCTTCTATCATGGTCGCTAAACCGAACGGGAATAACCACCGCACCGGCAATTTCTTGACACGAAGCATGTCTGTCACTGGCTTTAAGATCCTCCTTTTAGCCAAGGTACTGGGTGCTATATCTTGAAAAAAGAGTACTTGTGTCCCTTCATACAGATACTCCTGTCGTTCCCTCGCCGCTTTCAGCAGGCTTGATGTGTCTAGGAAACTCAGCAGGCCGCAAATTACATCCCTCGGCGGTTTTTTCGGCGCAGGCTTTGGTCTCAGCGCTCTGTGTACCCTCTCCACCACCGTCTTGTCGGCCCTCTCTTGACCCACGAGGTCAGCAAAGATCTGTGTGATTACTTGGGGCAATGTGTCTCCTGTTACTGCTTCAGGGAGGCCCCGCACGCTGATATTCCGGCGGCGGCTTCGATTTTCCTGGTCCTCAATCATCAAATGAGCCTTATTTATGTGAGTCTGATGTGAGACAAGCATGTTGGAAACGACAGCACTGTGGCTCAAAATAGAGGTTTGCGTTTCTTCTAGGGATTCCACCCTTTGCCCAATCTGTTTAATATCCCCTTTTATATCCGCCAACTCTTTCATTACAGGGGTGATTGCTTGTGTCAGTACCTTTTTAAAGTAGGAGCGTGATAGCGTGTCTCTGTCCCTCGCCGGTTCTGAACAGGCTGCAGAGCTATCTCCCTCTGAGTCATCATCTCCAGCCTCGTCTGCATGCTGTGCCGGCGCCATTTTTTCCCGGGCCGCAGGAGAGGAAAGTTTTTTCTTCAGGTATTTGTCCATTTCGGTGAATTTCTTCGGTGAATTTCTTTGCGAATTTGCAGCAACATTTTCATATTTGACAGGTAATTCAGATGTTGTGGATATCACAGCAGACTTGCTGCGGACTTCAGCCTCTGCAATGCATATGCTGAGATCCACAGTGAAAGTCCGCTTCTACTCCGCAATAGAATGAGCATGCTGCGGAGGGGGAAATCTGCACCGCAGCCTAATTTCCGCACAGTTATTTTCTGCAACGTCTGAACGAAGTTTCCTAAAAATGTATAGAAAGACATGTAAAAAACGGCTGCTGCAGAATTCCAATGCGGACTGTCTGCAGCGGAATTCAACAGCAATTCCGCCACGTCTGAATGTGCCCTCACAGCGGACTTGCCACAGATTTCAGTTTTTGCATTGGATAAAAACCGCAGTGAAATTCTGCTTCTTCTCTGCAATGTAATGAGCATGCTGCGGAACGAAAAATCTGCACAGCAGCCTAATTTCCGCACAGTTATTTTACGCAACGTCTGAACTAAGTTTCCTAAAAATGTATAGAAAGAAATGTAAAAAACAGCTGCTGCAGAATTCCACTGCGGACTGCCACGTCTGAATGTGCCCTCAGTGTGATTTTGGCCTTAACACCTTTAGGGTATGCCCAGACGTGGTGGAGTTCTGCATACTCTGTCCGCATCAATGCCGCACAGAATCTGAGTTGCAGATTCTGTTGCGGCTTTGCCTAAAATGGGCATTAAATTGATGCGGACTAGCCGTTGCGTACTGAGGTGAAAGTACTTCCATTCTCTCTATCAGTGCAGGATAGAGAGAAGGGACAGCCTTTTCCCTAGTAAAAGAAAAAGAGATTCATACTTACCCGGCCGTTGTCTTGGTAACGCGTCCCTCTTTCGACAACCAGCCCGACCTCCCTGGATGACGCGGGAGTCCATGTGACCGCTGCAGCCTGTGATTGGCTGTAGCCGTCACTTGGACTGAAACGTCATCCCGGGAGGCCGGACTGGAGAAAGAAGCACGGAGTTCTCGGTAAGTACGAACTTCTATTTTTTTACAGGTTGCTGTATATTGTGATCGGAAGTCACTGTCCAGGGTGCTGAAACAGTTACTGACGATCGTTTAACTCTTTCAGCACCCTGGACAGTGACTATTTACTAATGTCGCCTACCAACGCTCCCGTAATTACGGGTGCACACACGTAGTCATCCGTAATTACGGGAACCTCATTGACTTCCTCAGTCTGGCTGTAGACCTAGAAATACATAGGTCCAGCCAGAATGAAGAACTATCATGTTAGTAAAACCAATACGCTCCGCAGCACACATAACATCTGCGGACTTCATTGCGGAATTTTGACTCTCCATTGAAGTCAATGGAGAAATTCCGCAATGAGTCCGCAACAAGTCTGTTACACGTCCGCAACAAATAGTGTATGCTGCGGACACCAAATTCCGCACCGCAGCCTATGCTCTGCAGTGGAATTGTCCGCAACGTGTAAACGAACCAAACTAAAAAGCTGTGGAAGGCAATGGAGACACGTGTACGCTGCGGATTTCCGCTGCGGACTGTCCGCAATGGAATTCCAGAGCAATTCAGCCACGTCTGGTCATGCCCTTAGAACGCAGCCTAGTTTAGTCCTTACGGCTCAGAGCCCATTTTTGAAATCTGACGTATTTCACTTTATGTGGTATTAACTTCAGAATGCTTAAACCTATCCAAGCGATTCTGAGATTGTTTTCTCGTGAGACATTTGGCTTTATGTAAGTGGTAAAATTTGGTCGATATATTCAGTGTTTATTTGTGAAAAATTGCAAAATGTAGAGAAAATGTTGAAAAAATAGCATTTTTCTGAATTTAAATGCATCTGCTTGGGTTATACCACCCAAAATAGTTACTAGTTCACATTTTCCATATGTCCACTTTAGATTGGCATCGTTTTTTGAACATTCTTTTATTTTTCTTGGACGTTACAAGGCTTAGAACATAAACAGTAATTTCTCATATTTTTAAGAACATTTCAAACGCCTATTTTTTAAGGTACCTGTTCAGTTCTCAAGTGGCTTTGAGGGGGCCTATGTATTATAAACCCCCAAAAACACCCCATTTTAAAAACTAGACCCCTCAAAGTATTCAAAACAGCATTTAGAAAGTTTATATAACCCTTTAGGCATTTCAGAGGAATTAAAGCAAAGTGGAGGTGAAATTTGCAAATTAAATTTTTCTTGCTGAACTTCATTTTATTAAATTTTTTTCTGGAACTCAGAAGTTTTTACCAGAGTAACACTACTAAATATGTATTATCTAGATTCTGCAGTTTTTAGAAATGTCCCACATGTGACTCCAGTGTGCTCGTGGACTAAAACACAAGCCACAGAAGCAAAGAAGCACCTAGTGCATTTTGAGGCCTCTTTTTTTATTAGAATATATTTTAGGCAGCATGCCAGGTTTGAAGAGGTGTTGAGGTGCCAAAACAGAAGGAATCCCCCAAAAGTGACCCCATTTTGGAAACTACACCCCTCAAGGAATTAATTTATGATTGTTGTTACCATTTTGAAAATAATTTCACTGTATAGTTAGATAGAAATCTAATTGTGCTCCCACAATATAAAGAAATTTAATTATAAGGTTCACTGAAATGACGGCTGAGTAAAAGGATATCTTTAATAGTAACTAGTTTAAAAACAGGGGTAACACACCACTGTGACATAAGCCCCACCGTGAAAATTAAAAAATGTATTAAACAAAAAAACACTGAGTTATTATGATACCTATATCTCTGTGTTTAAACGATATTTGTAGGAATCAGCATATACCCAGGGCACAACAGTAGTACAAGCCCTAGTTGAAGCATAGGTGTCCGAAAAAATCGGATCTCCTAACGCTGGGTGTAACACAATATAATTGTCCCCAATGCACACATTCCATAGACATTAAACGACCCTACGCGTTTCAGATACTCATCCTCAGGGGTCCGTATCTTGGTAACTCTGGCCTCATCACCAGCGATATTAGTATTCAACAGCGGATATTCCGCTGTGCGTCACGGGAAGATGCACGTATCGATGTCAACGGCATACTTCATTGCAGGCGCTAGGTTACTATAAACGCTAAACTCCACCCATCGTATTCGGCGGCAACACATGAATTGACCAATCACAACACCCTCTCGATTCGTGACACCTGCCCATGTGACCCCCCGCCGTCAGCTGACAGCTGACAGCTGACGGCGGGGGGTCACATGGGCAGGTGTCACGAATCGAGAGGGTGTTGTGATTGGTCAATTCATGTGTTGCCGCCGAATACGATGGGTGGAGTTTAGCGTTTATAGTAACCTAGCGCCTGCAATGAAGTATGCCGTTGACATCGATACGTGCATCTTCCCGTGACGCACAGCGGAATATCCGCTGTTGAATACTAATATCGCTGGTGATGAGGCCAGAGTTACCAAGATACGGACCCCTGAGGATGAGTATCTGAAACGCGTAGGGTCGTTTAATGTCTATGGAATGTGTGCATTGGGGACAATTATATTGTGTTACACCCAGCGTTAGGAGATCCGATTTTTTCGGACACCTATGCTTCAACTAGGGCTTGTACTACTGTTGTGCCCTGGGTATATGCTGATTCCTACAAATATCGTTTAAACACAGAGATATAGGTATCATAATAACTCAGTGTTTTTTTGTTTAATACATTTTTTAATTTTCACGGTGGGGCTTATGTCACAGTGGTGTGTTACCCCTGTTTTTAAACTAGTTACTATTAAAGATATCCTTTTACTCAGCCGTCATTTCAGTGAACCTTATAATTAAATTTCTTTATATTGTGGGAGCACAATTAGATTTCTATCTAACTATACAGTGAAATTATATTTAATTTATACAGTTAATTATTTCGTTTTATCTGGGTATGGCAGCCTTTGCACTCTCAGATTTAAATACAGAAGGGTGGATGAGTGAGGCTAAAAGCGTTTTCTCTGAATGTGAACTGGTGTATACAGTTCAGGGTGCGTCTCTTAAATCTACCTTTAAAAACCTTAATAGATTGCATAAAGATTATACTAGAAGTTGGTGGGAGATCCAGAGTCTGGAAAACTATTTAAAGAACAAGATAGTTCCCAGAGGCCTCAGGGTCCCCATTGTCCCAGCATTAAGATTAAAAACTGCTAATATAAAAGAAAGGTGGGAACAAGAGATTACAGGGAGTTCACTTAGGCTGATGCAGATTTTGGTAGAGGAAGAAAAAATTCAGTTCGACTCTATTAGTGCTGAGCTTAAAAAAGAGATTGAGGCAGCCAAGTCCTTGGTAGATACCCCTGGTTTTGATAAACGGGATAAAATTCTCCAACAAACTTTAGAGAGGTTTACCAATCATCTTAAGGAACGTAAACACTTCCAATTCCAGAGAGATCTACAGGAATTTAGGGAGAAAAAAGCGTATGATTTTGTCCATACACAACAACAACAATATCAACAGACCAATAGGGGGCCGAGGGAATCTGACCCTTCCACATCAGAGAGTGAAACCACAGACTCTGAAAGAGTGGGCCCATTTTTCGGTGGTAGCGGTGGGAAACAAAAATTTAGGGGAGGAGCTAGAGGTAGAAATAGAGGCCGTGGTAGAGCCTCTTCTAATAGTGGCAACAATTTTTTAGCCAACAATCCTCCCATTTCCCGCTATATGCTGAGGGGACAAAAGGATTAGTGAAGGGAAAAAATATGGATAGGCTACAAATTATCAACCTATCTGAATATATTTTGAGTGCATCAGAGAACACATTATTAGAAAAAGGACTTTCCTTTGTCCCCACAGTTAAGTTTGACTCTTTCTCGTGGATAAAAGATCTTAATTTATTTGCTCGTAAACTCAAATGGATCAAATTTTTCAAACACCACAATAGAAAAAAATGTATGGAACTAGGGTTGGAAGAGTCTGATATGGAAGGCCTTGCAGCCTTGGAGGGGTTATTAGAGGAATCTGGAAGAGCTCCAGGTCTAGGTCCCTTCACCAACCTAAAAATGAAGAGTAGAAAGCTGCCACCTATAGGAGATTTTACCAATGTGGATTTATTTGTGGATATGGTGGGAGATGAGATCAAAAATCTTAGTCAGGACAGTAGGGGCATGGATAACAACTTGTCTTGGTCCGAACGACTAGCTCTGACCACTCTAGAGAAAAAACAGAACATCGTTCTAAAAGCATCTGATAAAGGTGGGAACATTGTGGTCATGAGTAGGGATGATTATAAAAAAATGTGTGAGGACATATTGTTTAACCATAACTGTTACACCATTTTAAAGGATAACCCCACAGCACTATTCAAGAAGGAGTTGCTGAGCATTCTGAGTGATGCAAAGAGCAGATCCTTGATTAGTGCAGGAGAGTTTGGGTTCCTGTACCCACAATTTCCTGTTATGGCGTGTTTTTATAGCCTGCCCAAAATCCACAAAGGGTATCCTCCCTTACGTGGCAGACCCATTGTTTCAGGCATTAATAATTTAACTCAAAATGTGAGTACTTATGTTGATCAGGTGTTGCGCCCGTTTGTCTTAAGTCTTACATCATATGTACGTGACACCATGGATGTCTTGAAACAGATTGATGGTATTTCTCTGGAGAAAGATACAATCCTGGCTAGTCTGGATGTTGAGGCGTTGTATTCATCCATACCTCACAAATGTGGTTATAAAGCGATCGAGTATTATTTGGGATCAAGAGGTACACAGTTTGCTGCCCATAACCAATTTGTTTTGCAGTTATTACAGTTTGTTCTTGAAAAAAATATATTTATTTTTGAAGACAAGATCTTTCATCAGCAATGTGGTACTGCAATGGGGAGTCCTGCTGCTCCCACCTATGCAAATTTATTTCTTGGCTGGTGGGAGGAGACAATTGTTTTTGGGGACAAATTTGTCAATTGGACTTCATCCGTTGGATTATGGATTAGATATATTGATGACGTGCTGATTCTCTGGAACTCTACAGCAGATGAGTTCCATAAGTTCGTAGCAGCCCTCAACAAAAATGATGTAGGACTTAGGTTTACATGTGAGATCAGTGAGAACGAACTGTCTTTTTTAGATTTGAAAATCACTAAAACGGAAGGGGGTACAATCCGCACAAAGGTACATCGGAAAGAGACAGCAACTAATAGTTTTTTGCAATGGAATAGCTGTCATCCTTATTCCCTCAAACGTGGCATTCCGAAAGGCCAATTCATGAGAGTACGCAGGAATTGTAGCTCTATGGGTGATTTTGAGTGCCAGGCCCAGGAACTCAAAACAAGATTGAAGGATAGAGGCTTCCCCGAGAGTGTCATTAGGAAGGCCTATGAGGGAGCAAGGGATGCAGATAGGCAATGTCTCCTGGTCCCTAAAAAACGGAAAGAAGAACAAATTACCAGACTCATAGGCACCTATGACTCAAAACAAAATGACATTATGCAGATACTGAATAGGTATTGGCGTATTCTCAGTTCTGATATAGATTTAGTAGACCAGATCACACAGAGGCCATCTGTCACGTATCGGAGAGGGAAAAATATAAGGGACAGAGTCATGCACAGCTGTTTCGACCCCATTTCACCTAGGGGTACATGGCTGGATAGACAAACACCAGGCACTTTCAGATGTGGTAGCTGTAAAGCCTGTGATTTCATTCTTAAAGGGAATAGTTTTACCAGTGTTGTCACACAGAAAAAATACAATATTCGGGATTATGTCAATTGTAAGACAGCAGGAGTAGTTTACCTAATTTCATGCCCATGCCCCCTAAATTATGTGGGCAAAACAGCACGACAATTTCGTCGTCGTATTAGGGAGCATGTTGGAGATATTATCCATGGTAGGGACACCCCAATATCCAAGCACGTGCATGCTAAACACCAAGGCCAGGCAGCAGTGTTAAAGTTTCAAGCAATTGAACTCGTCAGACCCCCCAAAAGAGGAGGGGACTGGGACAACCTGATTTTACGGAAGGAAGCGCAATGGATCCATAGACTGGAATGTATACAACCAGCAGGTTTAAATGAGCAGACTAATTATACATGTTTTATCTAAATGTGTGATACCATCCCCCTATAGGTGGTTTACCTTGGGGTGGGTGAGTGTTTATCTGCATTTTGCATTACTTATTTGAGATGGCTACACTGATCAGCCAACACATAAAGAGATCGTTTTGTCAGTTTTTCTAAGGAATAGGGACTTCAGCAACTTCGTCCACCTCATATGTGTTTATTTACTCTTGAGTTGCTTTGTGAGGTTGCCCACTTGCGGTGTTATACTGTCCCGCAAGATATACTTATAACACATCATCTTTTAGCGCTTACCTCCTCGTGTTTGGCAGTCCGGGCGATATGTCCTTGGCTTCCACTGCGCCTGCGCGTTCGGTATGATGCGGCCGATGATGACCCCTGGCTGTCAGCTGACGGCGGGGGGTCACATGGGCAGGTGTCACGAATCGAGAGGGTGTTGTGATTGGTCAATTCATGTGTTGCCGCCGAATACGATGGGTGGAGTTTAGCGTTTATAGTAACCTAGCGCCTGCAATGAAGTATGCCGTTGACATCGATACGTGCATCTTCCCGTGACGCACAGCGGAATATCCGCTGTTGAATACTAATATCGCTGGTGATGAGGCCAGAGTTACCAAGATACGGACCCCTGAGGATGAGTATCTGAAACGCGTAGGGTCGTTTAATGTCTATGGAATGTGTGCATTGGGGACAATTATATTGTGTTACACCCAGCGTTAGGAGATCCGATTTTTTCGGACACCTATGCTTCAACTAGGGCTTGTACTACTGTTGTGCCCTGGGTATATGCTGATTCCTACAAATATCGTTTAAACACAGAGATATAGGTATCATAATAACTCAGTGTTTTTTTGTTTAATACATTTTTTAATTTTCACGGTGGGGCTTATGTCACAGTGGTGTGTTACCCCTGTTTTTAAACTAGTTACTATTAAAGATATCCTTTTACTCAGCCGTCATTTCAGTGAACCTTGTTACCATTTTGACCCAACAGTTTTTACACAGCACGTATTTTATTGGGCTGTGAAATTAAAAAAATGACATTTTTTTCCAATTAGTTGTAATTTTTCATCAAAATTTCTTATTCTCGAAGGGAACAAAATACCCCATTTTGTTACCCAATTTCTCCTGAGTGCAGTAATACCCAATTTGTGGCGATAAACTGCCGTTTGGGCCCATGGGAGGCCTCAGAAGGGAAGGAGCGCTGTGTGTTCTTTGCAGTGCAAATTTTGCTGGATTTGTTTTCGGGTGCCATGTCGCATTTGCAGAGCCCCATAAGTATCAAAGCAATGGAAACCCACCAGAAGAGACCCCATTTTGGAAACTACACCCCTCAAGGAATTCATTTATGGGTGTTGTGACCATTTAGACCCCATAGTTTTTTCACAGAACTTATTTGAATTGGGCTGGGAATGAAACATTTTTTTATTTTTTTCCAATAATATGTAGTTTTGGCTCAAAATTTCTTATTTTGATAAAGAATAAAATACCCCATTTTGTTGCCCAATTTGTCCTGAGTGTGGCAATACCCCATTTGTGGTGATAAACTGCCGTTTGGGTCCATGAGAGGGCTGAGAAGGAAAGGAGCGCTATGTGTTCTTTGGAGTCCAAATTTTGCTGGATTGGTTTTCGGGTGCCATGTCGCATTTGCAGAGCCCCAGAGGTATCAAAGCAATGAAAACCCACCAGAAGTGACCCCATTTTGGAAACTATACCCCTCAAGGAATTCATTTATGGGTGTTGTGACCATTTAGACCCCATAGTTTTTTCACAGAACTTATTTGAATTGGGCTCAGAATTAAACATTTTTTAATTTTTTTCCAATCATTTATAGTTTTGTCTTAAAATTTCTTATTTTCACAAGGAATAAAATAATCCATTTTGTTGCCCAATTTGTCCCGAGTGCGGCAGTACCCCATTTGTGGTGATAAACTGCCGTTTGGGCCTATGGGAGGGCTCAGAAGGAGAGGACCACCATTTGGCCTCCTGGGGATTTTCTGGTGCTAAGTCATGTATGCAGAAGCCCCTGAGGTACCAGTACAGTTGAAACCCGCAAGAAGTGACCCCGTTTTAAAAACTACACCCTTAAGGCATTCATCTAGAGCTGTAGTAAGAATTTTGACCGGAGACAAACACCCCATAAACTGTAATGTGGGTTCACCTGGGTACGGCAATACCCTACATGTGGCTGTTATCAGCTGCCTGGGCACACAGCAGGGCTCAGAAGGGAAAGATGAGGGGGATAAGCTGTGCGGAGTGCATCAGGGTAAGTAAAACTGGGGTAGATTAAAAATCAAGGGATGTATGATAAATTTTAAAAGACTCTTTCATACAGAGCCCTGGTTTTTCGGGACACGTGTCACATTGATATATTGTATCCTTCCTTATCCACCTCTTATAGCAGACTTTACACCTCTTTTGACTTTTCCCCTTCTTGCCAGTTTGGGGAACTTCTTCTGGAAAGTGTTGCCCTGGTACGATGCGCGTGGCCTCGCTTCCAGATGTACTGGGTGCCCCCCCCCTTCCCGGTCCCTAAAAATTAGTTTCCTGATAACCACCTCTTGAAATTCCAGGAAAGTTCCCGTCTGGCCTGTACATCGACGTAGCACATACGCATTGTTCAATGGCATCTGTATGATGTGCACGGCCAGCTTCTTATACCACACCGCATGGGGCTGTAGGGCTTCAGGACTTGATCTGACAAGTCCACCCCTCCCATGTACCTGTTGTAGTACAGGATGCAGTCTGGTTTGGGGGTCTCTGTACTGGTACCTCGTACAGGTACATGGGTACTGGTGTGGCCATGAATTGTTGTCAATACAAGGACATCTCTCTTGTCCTTGTACTTGTCACACAATATGTTGCTGCTAGATTGTGCCCTGCTCTCACCCCTTCTGAGTGTTTGCCCAAGCAGAGTCTTAGGGAGGTCTCTCAGATTTCTTCTAGCAGTACTGCATGCCACAGTACTTCTGGAAGCGAGGCACTTGAAGAGTGGGACGCTGGTATAAAAATTATCCAGGTGGTCCAGCAGTGGGTGAACCAAATCCCACACAATTTTTGCATTATCTCCCATTAAGGGGGGGGGGCATTCTGGGGGCTGAATACTGGCGTCCTTTCCTTCATATATCCTAAATTTGTAGGTATACCCTGATGCACTCTCGCACAGCTTATACATCTTCACACCATACCTTGCCCTCTTACTCGGCAGGTACTGGCGGAATTGAACCCTCCTTTTAAAATGTACCAAGGACTCATCAATAGAAATACAATTCTCGGGGATGTATGCTTGGGAAAACCTGGCACTGAAACGGTCTAAAAGGGGTCTCCGTTTATACAATCGGTCAAAACTGGAGTCATCTCGGGGTGGGCACTGCCCATTATAAGTATTGCCTCATTTTTATTTATTTTCAGGTTCCAGTTCAGTTCTGAAGTGCTTTGATGGGCCCATATATTAGAAACCCCTATCAAACACCCCATTTTAGAAACTAGACCCCTCAAAGTATTCACAACAGCATATAGAAAGTTTATTAACCCTTTGGCTGGGTTCACACGTACACGTCTGATACGCCTGAAATTAGAGAGCTATTTTCAGGAGAAAACAGCTCCTGAATTTCAGACGTAAAGGCATGTGCAGGCGTTTTTCGCAGCGTCCATTACGGATGTAATTGGAGCTGTTTTTCTATGGAGTCAATGGGAAACGGCTCCAATTATGACCCAAGAAGTGACAGGCACTTCTTTGACGCGGGCGTCTTTTTTTTGCGCTGTCTTTTGACAGCGGTGCGTAAAAAAAATGACCGTCGGCACAGTACAGCGTAAAATCCATTCAAATGAATGGGCAGATGTTTGCCGGCGCTTTGGAGCCGTATTTTCGGACGTAATTCGAGGTTAAAACGCCCGAATTACGTCCGTAAATAGGTAGTGTGAACCCAGCCTTTAGGTGTTTCACAGGAATTTAGAGCAAAGTAGAGGTGAAATGTACATATTTTTTTGTTTTGTCAGAAAATCCTTCTTATTCCATTTTTTTTTTGTAAAACAGAAGGTTTTACTAGAGAAACACAACTCAATACTTATTGCCCAGATTCTGCAGTTTTGAGAAATATCCCACATGTGGCCCTAGTGCGGTAATGGACTGAAGCAACGGCCTCCGAAGCAAAGGAGCACCTAGAGGATTTTGTGGTATCCTTTTTATTAGGCACCATGTCCGGTTTGAAGAGGTCTTGTGGTGCCAAAACAGTGGAAATCCAAAAGTGACCCCATTTTGGAAACTAGACCCCTTGAGGAATTCAATGTAGTTTTCATGGGGTGCATGCAGCTTTTTGATCAATATTTATTCTATTTTTGACTGGCGTGGTGACTAAAAAAAACAAAAAAAAAAAACAGCAATTCTATTATTGTTCTTTTAGTCTATTCTTTTTACAGAGTTCACCGTGCGCTATAAATGACAAATTCACTTTATTCTGCGGGGTGATACGATTACGGCGATACCCTATGTTTATAGGTTTTTTTTTATGTCTTATGGCGTTTGCACAATAAAATACTTTTTTGTAAAAAACATTAACTTTTTGTGTTACCATATTCTAAGAGCCATAACCTTTTTATTTTTCCATCAAGAAAGCCGTGCGAGGAGTTTCGATCAGCACCATTTTTAGGTACATGCGACTTTTTGATCTCTTTTTATTCCATTTTTTGGGAGGTGAAGTGACCAAACAATTATGATTGTGGTACGGTTTATTATTATTTTCTTTTACGGCGTTCACCGCATGGGATAAATAACAAAATAATTTAGTAGTTCATGCCATTATGGACGCGGCGATACCAATTATGTATAGTTTATTTGTTTATTTATATATTTTTATTAATAATAAAGGACTGATAGGGGAAAAAGGGGGATTTTTACTTTTAAAACATTTATTTTCTTATTTTTACACAACTTTTTTTTACTTTTTTTCCCTCTAGGGGACTTGAGGGCAGGAGGCCCTGATTGCTATTCTAATACACTGCACTACAGGCTTCCGTAGATGGCATAGCCGGACGCCATTGTTAGGTGTCCGGTTGCCATAGCCACCATCGCCGCCCGCTATCATGTAGTGGGTCGTCGATGGTGGTTTAAAGAGGCTCTGTCACCACATTATAAGTGCCCTATCTCCTACATAAGGAGATCGGCGCTATAATGTAGGTGACCGCAGTGCTTTTTATTTAAAAAAATTATCTATTTTTGCCACTTTATTAGCGATTTTAGATTTATGCTAATGAGTTGCTTAATGCCCAAGTGGGCGTATTTTTACTTTAGACCAAGTGGGCGTTGTACAGGGGAGTGTATGACGCTGAACAAATAAGCCTGATGCACTTCTCTCCATTCATTTACTCAGCGCATAGGGATCCTGCTAGATCCTTATGTGCTGTATTATACTAACACATTAACAATACTGAAGTGTTTAGACAGTGAATAGACATTCCACGGGATGTCTATTCACAATCTCTGCACTTCGTTACTGTTTCTATGGTAGTTACAGCAGAGGAAGCGTGATCTCGTTGTAAACTGTCATTTACAGCGAAATCTAGCGAGACCACGCTTCCTCTGCTGTAACTACCACAGACAGAGTAACGAAGTGCAGAGGTTGTGAATAGACATCCCGTGGAATGTCTATTCACTGTCTAAACACTTCAGTATTGTTAATGTGTTAGTATAAGGCATCATTTACACGAGCGTAATATAAGCGCGTGCGACGCGCGTGCTTTTCACGCGTGTCGTACGCACCTATATTAGGCTATGGGGCAGTGCAGACAGTCAGTGAGTTTTGCGCAGCGTGAGTGCGCTGCGTAAAACTCACGACATGTTCTATATTTCAGCGTTTTTCGCGCACCACGCATCCATTGAAGTCAATGGGTGCATGAAAACCACGCAGGTCGCACAGAAGCACTTCCATGCGAACTGCGTGGTTCGCGCAACAGCTGTCAAACTCAAAATGTAAACAGAAAAACATGTTTACAAACATCCAAACGGAGTGTCAAAATGATGGCGGCTGCGAGAAAATCTCGCAGCCGCGCATCATATACTCATGACACACGCAGCTGTTAAGTGCCTTTTGCGCACGCAAAACGCCGCGTTTTTTGCGTGCGCAAAACACACACGCTCGTGTAAATCAGGCCTAAGACAGCACATAAGGATCTAGCAGGATCCCTATGCGCTGAGTAAATGAATGGGGAGGAGTGCATGAGGCTGATTAGTCAGCGTCATACACTCCTCTGTACAACGGCCACTTGGTCTAAAGTAAAAATACGCCCACTTGGGCATTAAGCAACTCATTAGCATAAATCTAAAATCGCTAATAAAGTGGTAAAAATAGATTGTTTTTTTAAATAAAAAGCATTACTGTCACCTACATTATAACGCCGCTCTCCTTATGTAGGAGATAGGGCACTTATAATGTGGAGACAGAGCCTCTTTAACCCCTATGAAGCCGCGATCGCTATTGAACGCGGCTTTTAAGGGGTTAATCAGCGCGGACACAGCGATGGGTCCCCGCTATAGGAGCTGTGACATCCGCTGTACAAGGCAGCAGCTGTCACAGCTCCTGTATATGTCGGGAAGACGGATGAAATGGAGCGCGGACGGGATGGTTTCCATAACGGAATAGTACATCACTTAGCGCTAAGGGTTAAGGTCTCATGCACACGACCGTAGCCATGTGCACGGCCATGATTTTCGGGTCGGCGGCCACGGGGTGTCAGCCGCGAGCCGCCCGCAAATTGCGGGCTGTGCACATGGCCGTGGCCATTATTTTCAATGAGCCCGGACCGCAGAACACGGCTGTAATAAGGCTTGCCCGTTCTTTCTGTGGTCCGGCCTCCGGGGCCATGCACGGACCGTGGAAACCACGGTCGTGTGCATGGCCCAATAGGAATGAATGGGGCCGGAATACTCCCGTGGATTTTCGGGGGAATTGCGCCCGCAAAAGCACGTTCGTGTGCATGGGGCCTAAGGACGAAGCCATTTTTGTTTTATTTCTTCATCAGAGCATTCTAAAAGCCATAATCTTTATGTTTCCATCAGGGGCGTAACTTGGAAAGACTGGGCCCCATAGCAAACTTTTGACTGGGGCCCCCCTCCCCTGGGTGTCACACAACCCCCCCCTTGTAGATAGTGCCTTTTTTACAAACCCCCCCTTTTGATAACGCCATACAGCCACCCTGTAGATAACGCCATACAGCCCCCCTGTAGATAGCGCCATACAGTCCCCCCTGTAGATAACGCCATACAGTTCCCCCTGTAGATAACGCAATACAGCCCCCCCTGTAGATAACGCCATACAGACCCCCTGTAGATAACGCCATACAGCCCCCCTGTAGATAACGCCATACAGCCCCCTTTGTAGATATCTACAGAGGGGGCTGTATGGCGCTATCTACAGAGGGGGCTGTATGGCGCTATCTACAGAGGGGGCTGTATGGCGTTATCTACGGGGGGCTGTATGGCGTTATCTACGGGGGGACTGTATGGCGTTCCCTACAGGGGGGGACTGTATGGCGTTCCCTACAGGGGGGACTGTATGGCGTTCCCTACAGGGGGCTGTATGGCGCTATCTACAGGAGGGGCTGTATGGCGCTATCTACAGGGGGGGCTGTATCGCGCTATCTACAGGGGGGGCTATATGGAGCTATCTACAGGGGGCTGTATGGCGTTATCTACAGGGGGGCTGTATGGCGCTATCTTCAGGGGGGGGCTGTATGTTGCTATCTACAGGGGGACTGTATGGCGCTATCTACAGGGGGGACTGTATGGCGTTATCTAGAGGGGGGACTGTATGGCGTTCCCTACAGGGGGGGCTGTATGGCGTTCCCTACAGAGGGGGCTGTCTGGCGTTATCTACAGGGGGGACTGTATGGCGTTACCTACAGGGAGTGTGTATGGCGTTCCCTACAGGGGGGGTCTCTAGGGAACGCCATACAGCCCCCCCTGTAGGGAACGCGATACAGCCTCCCCTGTAGGGAACGCCATACAGCCCCCCCTGTAGGGAACGCCAGACAGCCCCCCTGTAGGGAACGCCATACAGCCCCCCTGTAGGGAACGCCATACAGCGTCCCCCCCTGTAGGCAACGCCATACAGCCCCCCCCCTGTAGGGAACACCATACAGCCCCCCCTGTAGGGAACGCCATACAGCCCCCCCCTGTAGGGAACGCCATACAGCGCCCCCCCTCCCAAAAAAATGCGACCTACAGTGTGTCCTAATAAAAGACATGTATCCCCTATCCCTGAAGTTCTCCATGACTAACCTCTGACTTCCGGGGTCTGTGTCGGCAGCTCACTAAAAAGGAAAGAAGCGCTGGTCACGCATGCGCACAAGCGCTCCATTCATTTCTACGGAGCTGCCGACAGACCCCGGAAGCTCGAGGGTTGTGATGGAGAACTTCAGGGGACTTTCAGTCCCCCGTTCTCCCTATCGCTGCCAGTGATCACACATGTATCCCCTGTCCCCTGTCCTGTGGATAGGGGATGCATGTCTTTTGTTTACTGGCAGAGCGGGGAGATACCTCCCTGCTCTGCCGTACTGTTCAGTGGCGTCCCGCTGTAGCAGCCATAGCGGCTGCTAGCGGAGCCTCCGGCGGGCGACACGGGCCCCCTCATGCCGCGGGCCCCGTAGCAGCCGCTACTGCTGCTACGGCGGTAGTTACGCCACTGGTTTCCATCAAAATAGTTGTATGAGGGCATGTTTTTTGCGGGATGAGTTGTATTTTTTAACCCCTTCCTGACATTTGTCGTAAGTATACGTCATGGAAAGCCAGTGCTTCCCGCAAAATGTTGTATACTTACGACAAATGTTTGGCACCAGCTCAGAAGCTGAGCTGGTGCCATCATCGCCGGATCTCAGCTGTATCTTACAGCTGACATCCGGCTGTAATGGCGGGGACCGAAATTAGCGTCGATCCCTGCCATTAACCCCTTCAATGCAGCGTTCAAACGTGATCGCTACATTTAAGCTGTTTGCAGCTCATCGGAACCCCAGCAATGAAATTGCCGGGGTTCCGGTGCCTGCAATGGCAACCAGAGGTCTAACACTGGCCTGCCGGTCTGTCTAGCACGGAAGCCGATCAAGATCCGCCCGGCCTGATCGGCTTCCGTAGCCGCCGCCAAGATGGCGCCGGCTCAGGAGCTGATCCGGCGTAATCAGCAGTGGAAGTCAGTTGTATGTTACAGCTGACATCCACATGTAACGGCAGGAACCGGAGCTAGCTCCGATCCCTGCCATTAACCCATTCGATGCAGCAATCGAAAGCGATTGCTGCATCGTAGCGGTTACTAGCAGATCACCAGCCCTGACAGGCAATCGGGACTGGTGACTGCTGCTATGGCAACAGGAGACACAATGGCCTCCTGCGCTGCCATTATGGAAGCCGATTAGGCCCCGCCGGGAGGAAAAGCCTAATCAGCTTGCTGTCAGTGAAAAACTGACAGATCTAATACATTGCACTACGTAGGTAGTGCAATGTATTAGAAAAAAACATCAGACAGTTGGAACTTCAAGTCCCCTAGTGGGACTTGAAAAAAAGTTTTAAAAAAAAGTAGAAAAAAGTTTAAAAAAAAGTCAAAAAACTAAAAGTTTGAAAACAATAAAAGTTTCAAGTAATAAAATAAAACACAATCACCCTTTTTCCCTTATCAAGTCCTTTATTATTGAAAAAAAATAACAAACCATACGTATTTGGTATCGCTGCAACCGTAACGACCTGAGGTTTTAAAATATTATATTATTTATTGCACGGGGTGAACAGCATAAAAAAACAACTTAAAAAACTATACCAGAGTTTCTGTTTTTTGGTAACTTTGCCCTATAAATATTGGAATAAATAAGTGATCAAAAAGTCGCACGTATCCAAAAATGGTACCAATAAAAACTATAGCTTGTCTCGCAAAAAACAAGCCCTCATACAGCTCCGTCGACAAAAAAATGAAAAAGTTATGGTTCTCACATCTTGGCGACAGAAAAAATACATTCTTTTACAAAAGTAATTTTATTGTGCAAAAAGTTGTAAAATATAAAAAAGTTCTATAAATTAGGTATCGCCGGAATCGTACTGACCCGCAGAATAACGTGAACATGTAGTTTAAAACGCATGGTGAACGCTGTATAAAAAAAATTAAAAATAGGATAAAAGGTGATCATAAAGTCGCATGTACCCCAAAATGGTACCAATAATCGCTACAGCTCATCCCGCAAATAAAAGCCCTCATACCACTACGTCTATGAAAAAATAAAATTAGTTAAGGCTCCAATAAGTCAGGAAATAAAAAATATGCAGTTGTGCCGGCCCGAGGGGAACATTTCTTCTGTTTCAAGAGGCGATTTATCAAGGACCTAAAATTAGGGAACCAGGAAGGGAGGGCCCAAACATATCTGCTGGAAGCGAGGGTTCCCGTATTATACCAGGACAACACTTTCCCAGCAAAATTCCCCAAACTGCAAAGGTGCGTAGTGTGGACCAAAAGGGGCTTAAGAAAGGACGCCATATATCAGTGTGACACCGGCCTGTGCAGAAAGGATTGCCTCACTGCGTAACACGCATCTATGGATTATTTTATTGTTTTTTTACCCCATTATTATGCCACCTGACTATGCCCCTGATGTACTCTGCCCAGCTTACATGTACCCCCACATTATAAATGGAAACACCAGCAATAATCAAACAAATCTACTACCAAGCAAAATCCGCTCTCCAAAAGGCAAATGGCGCTCCCTCCGCTCTGAACCCTACAATGTGCCCAAACAGCAGTTTCCTTCCACATATATGGCATCGTCATACCCGGGAGAACCCTTTTAATAATTTTTGGGGTGTGTGTCTCCAGTGGCATAATCTGAGTATGACATATTTGCCACTGAAATGGCATATCTAGGGAAAAATATAAATTTTTAATATGCACCATCCGCAGTGCAATAATTTATGGAAAAGACCTGGGGGGTGAAAATGCTCACTACACCCCTTAATAAATACCTTGAGGGGTGTAGTTTCCAAATGGGGGTCACTTCTCAGGGTTTTCTTTTTATTATTTCACATCTGAGCCTCTGCAATTGTCAATCAATACTTTGTAAATGGCCAAATTAGGCCTCAATTTTACATGGTACGCTTTCACTCCTGAGCCTGGTTGAATGTCCAGTCAAAAGATTAGTGCCCCATGTAAGGTGTTTCTAAAACCGGGAAACACAGCATAATAATTAGAGAGCTGTCTTGTTATGGTGGCACAAGCTGGGCACCACATATTGGCATATCTATGGAAAAAAAATCCCATTTTCACTCTGCAACATCGAGTGCACACTAATTTCTACAAAACATCTGCAGGGTTAAAATGCTTACAACACCCCTAGGTAAATGCATTGAGGGGTGTCGTTTCCAAATTGGGTCACTTCTGGGGGGTTTCCACTGTTTTGGGCCCACAGGCGCCCAGAAACCAATCCAGCAACATCTGCACTCCAAATGGCACTCCTTCCCTTCTGAGCCCTGCCGTGTGCCCAAACAGCAGTTTATGAGCACATATGGGGTATTGCCGTACTCGGGAGAAATTGCTTTACAAATGTTGGATTCTTTTTTTCCTTTATTTGTTGAGAAAATGAAAAATTTTGCTCTAAAGCTACGTCTTATTGAAGAAAAAGGATTGTTTTTATTTTCACTGCCCAATTCTAATAAATTCTATGAAACATCTGTGGGGTCAAAATGCGTACTACACCCCTAGATGAATTCCTCAAGAGGTGTAGTTTCCTAAATGGAGTCACTTTTTGGGCGTTTTCATGGTTTTGTCTCCTCAGGGGCTCTGCAAATGCGACCTGGCCTCCGCAAACCATTCCTGCTAAATGTGATCTCCAAAAGCCAAATAGCGTATTGTTTTACTCGGGAGAAATTGCTTTACAAATTTGGCGGTGTTTTTTCTCCTTCAGTCCTTGTCGAAATGAGAAAAAATTAGCTAAACCTACATTTTCTTTGAAAAAATGTAGATTTTTATTTTCAGGGCCTACTTCCAATAATTTCTGCAAAAAAACTGTGGGGTAAAAACGCTTATTATACCCCTAGATAATTTCCTCAATGGGCGTAGTCTCCAAAATGGGGTCACTTGTTGGCGGTTTCCACTGTTTTGTCCCCTCAGGGGCTTTGTAAATGTGACATGGCCTCCGCAAACCATTCCTGCTAAATGTGAACTCCAAAAGCCAAATGGCGCTCTTTCCCTTCTCAGCCTCGCCGTGTGTCCAAACAGCCGTTTATTACCACATGTGGGGTATTTTTTTACTCGGGAGAAATTGCTTTACAAATCTTGCAGTGCTTTTTCTCCTTCAGTCCTTGTGGAAATGAGAAAAATTAGCTAAACCTACATTTTCTTTAAAAAAATTTAGATTGTCATTTTCAGGGCCTATTTCCAATAATTTCTGCAAAAAAACTGTGGGGTCAAAATGCTCACTGTACCCCTAGATAATTTCCTCAATGGGTGTAGTTTCCAAAATGGGGTCACTTGTGAGGGGTTTCTACTGTTTTGTCCCCTCAGGGGCTTTGTAAATGCGACATGGCCTCCGCAAACCATTCCTGCTAAATTTGAGCTCCAAAAGCGAAATGGCGCTCTTTCACTTCTAAGCCCTGCCGTGTGTCAAAACAGCCGTTTATTACCACATGTGGGGTATTGTTTTACTCGGGAGAAATTGCTTTACAGATTTTGTGGTGCTTTTTCTCCTTTAGTTCTTGTGGAAATGAGAAAAAATTAGCTAAACCTACATTTTCTTTGAAATAATTTAGATTGTCATTTTCAGGGCCTACTTCGAATAATTTCTGCAAAAAACCTGTGGGGTCAAAACGCTCACTGTACCCCTAGATAATTTCCTCAATGGGTGTAGTTTCCAAAATGGGGTCACTTGTGGGGGGTTTCCACTGTTTTGTCCCCTCAGGGGCTTTGTAAATGCGACATGGCCTCCGCAAACCATTCCTGCTAAATTTGAGCTCCAAAAGCCAAATGGTGCTCTTTCACTTCTAAGCCCTACCGTGTGTCCAAAGAAAGAAAATTGCTAAACCTACATTTTATTAGAAAAAATTTAGATTGTCATTTTCAGGGCCTAATTCCAATAATTTCTGTCAAAATACTCACTAAACCCCTAGATAAATTCCTTGAGGTGTGTAGTTTCCCAAATGGGGTCACTTTTGGGGAATTTTCACTGTTTTGGCACCGCAAGAGCCCTTCAAACCTGACATGGTGCCTAAAATATATTCTAATAAAAATAAGGCCCCAAAATCCTCTAGGTGATTCTTTGCTTCTGAGGCCGGTGCTTCAGTCCAGTAGCACGCTACGGCCACATGTGGGATATTTCCAAAAACTGCAGAACCTGGGCAATAAATATTGAGTTTTATTTCTTTAGTAAAACCTTCTGTGTTATAAAAAAAATTGTATTCAAAATTTATTTCTGCAAAAAAATATGACATTTGTAAATTTCACCCCTACTTTGCTTTAAATCCTGTGAAATGTCTAAAGGGTTAAGACATTTTCTAAATGCTGTTTTGAATACTTTGAGGGGTGAAGTTTTTAAAATGGAGTGACTTTTTGGGGGTTTCTAATATATAAGGCCCTCAAAGCCACTTCACAAATGAACTGGCCCCTGTAAAAATAGCCTTTTGAAATTTTCTTGAAAATATGAGAAATTGCTGCTAAAGTTCTAAGCCTTGTAACGTCCTAGAAAAATAAAAGGATGTTCAAAAAACGATGTCAATCTAAAGTAGACATATGGGGGATGTTAGTTAGCAACAAATTTGTGTGTTATAACTGCCTGTCTCACAAGCAGATACATTTAAATTGAGAAAAATGCTAGGAATTTTCCTCCTGCAAAAAAACTCAGTGTGAACATAGCCTAATGCTTGGTATAACTGTCATTTCTTGGGGGTAAGAATGAAAAATAAACCAGCAATTCCACTATTGTTTCTTTGCAATTTGTTTTTACAATGTTTACTGTGCGGTAGGAGTTACATAACTTTAACTTTTTTTGGTCATGGTGATTGCGGCAATATTGAATGTTAATTTTTTTTAGCTTTTATTACATTTGCACAATAAAAACACTTTTTTGTAAAAAAAATTAAATACATTATTTATTTATGTGTCGCCACATTCCAAGAGCCATCAAATTATTTGGTTGACGTAGCCTTAAGAGGGCTTTATTTTTTATGGGACGAGTTCTTATTTTTATTGGCTGTGTTTTGAAATACATACTAGCTTTTTTACTCTTTTTATACATTTTTTTCGAAATGGGATGAACAAAAAACAGCAATTCTTGCATTGTATGGTGATGTATGGGAACTACATTCTGCTGATCCCGTAAATGCATGGCATAGTGAGGGAAGGGGTTAAAGAGGATCTGTTAGCTCTCCTGACACATCTGTTTTAGTAAATATTTGTATGTAGTGAATTTCATACTTTACATTGCATGGTTCCCCTGTTATTCCTCCTGAAAATATATGAATAAGTTGTCAACTGAATGTTACTATACTCTTTGCCAAAAACGCATTTCAAAATGTGACACTGTCCAATCAAAAACCCTATTGAAAAAAGAAATAGTAATGCAAAGTTTATTTCTAAATTTCCAAGAGGAATAACAGAGGATCGGCACAATGTTGTAAGAAAAGATGCTCCAGAATTGTCATCCCATAGAATGCAAATATTTACTAAAACAGACCTGCCAGGAGAGGTGACAGGTTCCCTTTAAAGGCTTATTCCCAACTCAGATACTTATGGCATATCCACAGGATTTGCCATAATTGTCTAGTAGATGTGGGTCCTAGGTCTGCGACCCGCTCCTATAGCTGATTCCAGGTAGGGACTAAAGTGGAGAGGGGGCTGCGCATGCACGCGCCTCTATCCTTTATGTTCTATGGGAGTTACGGAAACAGCTGAGCGACGGATATGCTGTGGATAAGCCATAAATGTCTGAGTTGGGAATACCCCTTTAATGTATGATTGTAATGGACATTGGTGCTGTGTAAATGATGTAATTTGGATGCAGATGTATGTACACCATGTAGGAGATTCACAAAAACTGGCTAAAAGGAAAACTCTTTGTTGCCCATAGCAACCAATCACAGCATAGCTTTCATTTCCTAATGTGCCCTTGAAAAATTAAAGCTGTACTGTGATTGGTTGCTATGGACAACACCGTTTTCTGTTAGACAGTTTTCATTAATCTTCTCATGTGTGTTTAGACTATAGATGAGCCGTTCACATTCAGTTTATTTCAACAAAAACCAGCACTGGGATCCAAAATGTCTGATTTAACACAATAAAATCTGGCTGGTACAGCTTTTTGCACTCCTTCTAGATTTTAATGGCGGAACCAATCACAGCACAGTTCACAGGTCACATGTCACAGAGCTGTGATTGGTGAGTCAGTTATAGCAGACAAGTCTTCTGTGACTGGCCAGGCACATACAGCATAATGTAAGCTATGCTGTGAGTGGCTGAGCGTCATGTGATCATGTCATTTTACCACACTGCTTGGCAGCATTAGCTCAGTGCAGTGTGGTCTGAGGAGCAGTGAACATGTCAGTCTCTCTCTGCTCCTCCTCAGGCCTTTTCAGCCCCAACAATATTCAAGAGGACCCCCCACAGCAACCCCTATTCACACCCCATCACACCCTAATTCCCCTGAAGAACGCAAGTGCCCTTTTCAGGGCAAAAAATGTTTAAATGTCATTTAGCACTAGGGACAGATTGTATAGGCCGGGACAATGAGAAAATGACTAATAATTGTCACACAGCGCTGAGCTCACTCCCCAAGTGCCCTTTTCAGGGAAAAGAAAAAAAAAAACAGGCATCCCTAGGGACAGATGATATAGGCAGGGACAGTGCAACTACTACTAATAGGATTCACAATACTGGGTGTGTCTGTGTAGCATGTGAAGAACCCAGGTCCCATTTCCAGGACAAAAAAACTAGGGAGAGAATGTATAGGCAGGGACAGTGTGACGACTACGACTTCTAGGACTTGTCATACTGCGCAGAGCTCTGTGCGTAGCATCTGAAAAACCCAAATTCCTATTTCCAGGGCAAGAAGAATAAACAAAATGTCAGTCAGTAAGCGACAGTGCTACGACTGCTTGAACTACTAGGATTTGAATGCGAAGTATCTGAAAAACTCATTTACCCTTTCTAGAGCCAAAAAAAACTGTCACTCAGCCTTAGGCCTTATTTACACGAGCGTGCCGTTTTTGCGCAGGCAAAAAATGCGGCATTTTGCCTGCGCAAAGGGCACTTAACAGCTCCGTGTGGCAGCAGCATATGATGCGCGGCTGCGTGCTTTTCGCGCAGCCGCCATCATGACACTCCATTTGGATGTTTGTAAACAGAAAAGCACGTGGTGCTTTTCTGTTTTCATTCATCCTTTTGACAGCTGTTGCGTGAATCACGCAGTTCGCACGGAAGTGCTTCCGTGCGGCGACATGCATGGTTTTCATGCACCCATTAACTTCAATGGGTGCGTGATGCGTGAAAAACACCCAAAGAACGGATATGTCGTGACTTTTTTTCAGCGGACTCACGCTGAGTAAAAATCACGGACATGTCTGCACGGCCCCATAGACTAATATAGGTCCGTGCAAAGCGCGTGAAAATCACGCGCGTTGCACGGACATTTTTCCCGTTCGTCTGAATAAGGCCTTAGGGACAGATCGTATAAGCAGGGACTGTTTACTACTAGGAATCGTGAAACTGAGACCGTCTGAGCGCATTTAACAACTGTACCAGCAGGCGTCTTTTGAGGCGGTTTTGCGTGATCTTGTTTCTTATCGCTGTTTCCTGATTGTTTACACCCCACAATAACAAAAGTAATGTCATTAGAGGCTGAAATACAATAAGAGAAAAAAAAACATGAACTTTTTTATTTTAGTTTACTTAACGCCTTCCTGCAAGGCAGCGTTATACTATGGAAAGGGGTGCGGGTAGTTGTCTCACCATCGGCCCACCGAGGCGCAATTGTGGGGTGCTGATGGGATGCCATTGCTGCCATTGCTGCCAAAGGGCCGGCTGAATTTTGTATTTCGTTTTCAAGTCTTCTAGAGATAATGACAAAAGATCAATAAAGCTATTAAAAAAGAAAAGAAAAAATCAAATAAGAAAAAACCTATGTTTTTCTTATAAAATGATATATTCAGGAAAAAAAAAACTATATCTAACCGATGCAGCCATAACAACCTGAAACAATATAAAATTATTATTACTGATCCTACACGGAGAAAACTCAAAATAGGCCCAAAATGATGCCAACATGTTGTCCTGTAAAAATTTTAAAAAAAAGCCATCTTAACGCCAAAGGACGGATATATCCGTCCTCTGCAGCTGTTAGTTCGCGCAGGAGGACGGATATATCCGTCCTGCACTTAAACTGTCACCGTGTGTGTTTACATGGTGACAAGTCCCCGGCAACAGCTGTCATAGACAGCTGAGTGTCACAGGGAGCCGTCGAGGGACCAATGACAGTGGTCCCCGTACAACGATCGCTGTGATTGGTCAGTCAAATCTGACAGACCAATCGCAGCATGCAAAGGCTGTGAGGCAGGGCAAACAGCTCCGTTCTCATTCCTGTCAGATCGTTGAGGAGAACGGAGCTGTGTGCTTTGGTCTCCTGTAAAAAGTAAAAAAAAAAGAGATACTGATCACCCCCTGTACCCCATTCACCCCCTCCCCCCACCTTTGTTCTATATTATAGTTTAAAAATTCAATCTATATATATATATAAATAAATATATATATAAATAAATATATACAGTGTGTGTGTATATATATATATATATATATATATATATATATATATATATAGTTTAGCGTTTAGTTAGCGTTAGGCATTAGGTAGTGTAAGTTAGGTGTAGGGCGTTAGTTAGGGGGCAATTAGTTAGACATAGTTAGGGCTAGTGTTAGGGAACATTTATCAGCTTTAGGTTTATAGGGTTAGTGTAGTAGGGACGTTTTAGCATTTTATCTATAAAAAAATAAATATATAGTGTAGAATTTAGTTGGGGTTTAGTAGGGTTCATTTTCGTTACTTAGTGTTAGGCATAGGGCATTAGGTAGCGTAAATTAGGTGTAGGGCGTTAGGGGGGCAATTAGTTAGAAATAGTTAGGGTTAGTGTTAGGTTTATAGTAATAAAATGGCTCAGCGTCTGTATTCGGCAGAAGAGGCCTACGCCATGATCTGCTCGGATACAGAAAGCGCAACAGAGACTGATGATCAATTTTTAATTTTGTCATCATCCACTAGCTCTAGTGATGAGGAGCCACAGCCAAGGCGCCGCAGGCACGATTGTCCGCCTAGCACTAGTGCCATTGACCCCGATTGGGTGCCCACGGAGTCATACACCCCGTGTGTTCCAGAATTTAGTTCTGTTACGGGCATCCACATCAGCACTGAGGGGTTTAGGGAGGAGGACTTTTTTTAAATATTCTTTTCGGAGGAGTTATTACTCCTGATGGTTGAGCAAACCAATTTATATGCTGCTCAATTTATCGCCAGTCACCCCACATCTTATTACGCCAAAAATAGCGTGTGGCGCCCAGTAGCTGTGGCACAGATTTTAACATTTTGGGGCCTCCTATTGAATATGGGTTTAGTTAAGAAACCCACGATTAGGTCCTATTGGACAACTGATGTCCTGTACGACACCCCTATGTACAGAGAGGTAATGACGAGGCAGCGCTTTGAGAACATACTGCGCTTCCTTCATTTTGTTGACAACACGCTTTGCCCACCCCGCAGTGACCCCAGCCATGACCGGCTTTTTAAGATTAGGCCACTAATACATTTTTTAAATGGGAAGTTTGCGGAGACATATACCCCAGAAAAAAATATTGCCGTGGATGAGTCTCTGGTCCTTTTCAAAGGCCGCCTACAATTCAGGCAATATTTGCCAAACAAGAGGGCCCGATTTGGGTTAAAAATGTATAAGCTGTGTGAAAGCGACTCTGGTTACACTCATAAATTCAGAGTGTATGAAGGGAAAGACTCCCAAATTGTCCCTCCAGAATGCCCCCCTTCACTCAACAGCAGTGGAAAAATTGTCTGGGACCTTTTGCACCCTCTTTTGTATAAGGAGTACAATTTGTATGTGGATAATTTCTACACTAGCGTACCGCTCTTCAGGTGCCTGTCTGCAAAAAAAACAGTGGCCTGTGGCACCATACGCCAAAATCCAAAATCCCTAATAAACCAAAAATTAAAACCTGGGGAAATCAGGGGACTTTGCAACGAGGACTCTCGTCATCCCTCTTGTCAAATTCCGTGACAAGAGGGATGTCCTGATGCTCACATCTATTCACCCGGACAGCAGCAGCCACATTCCTGTACGCGGTGCAAGTCGTACCGTCTGTAAGCCTGTTTGCATACAGGATTACAATAAATTCATGGGTAGGGTGGGCCTTGCAGACCAGATGCTGCAGCCCTACAGCGCTGTCCAGAAATCCCGGATATGGTACAAAAAACTGGCCGTTCACCTCATCCAAGTGTCCCTATATAATTCCTTTGTCATTTTTAGAAAGGCGGGAAACCAGGGATCCTATCGTCACTATCAAGAAAGAGTAATTAAAAATCTTGTATTTGGAGACCAGACCCAGGGGAGGGGAGGGGAGGGGTGGCATCATCTAGCCAAGCCAGCAGAATTGTCCCAGGACAGCATTTCCCATCCGAAGTGCCCCCTACTGCCAAATAAAGCCGACCCCAAAAGAAATGTCGCGAATGCAGTTATCAGTGTGACACCTGCCCAGAGAAACCAGGACTCTGCATTAGGGAATGTTTCCGTGTGTACCATACATCCCTAAATTAATCATTTGAATTAAAACATTTTTTAACTCTTTTATTGATTTTCATTACCATTTTAGCAATCCATTGATTTTTTTTCACTTCACTTTTTATTATACTATAGCCCACATATAAATTGGAATGCAAGAAAGACTCCAAAATAACCAAAAAAATTCTCACTATACCCCTAGATGAATACCATTAGCGAAAGATCCCCCACCCAAAAAAAATTCTAACTACCCCACTAGATGAATAACTTAGGGAATGTCGTTTTCAAAATGGGGTCAGTTTTGTGGGTGTTACATCGTTCTGAAAGCTCAAATCCTTTGTAAAGAAGGAGTGAGGCCTATAAGTCATTCAAGCTAAAATTATGTCCTGAAAAACCATAGATTGGTTCCTGTAATTTCGTGCCCCACCATGCAGCCAGGCAATGGACTACATCCTAAGTGGAGGCATTTTTGAAAACAGGAGAAACAGGGTGATAGATTTTGAGGTGTGTTTCTTCATTTTCATGTTCGCTTTACAAAGAAATCGGTCTTCAAAGTGATACTTTTATAACAAAAGTGTCTTTTTTTTTCACCTGCTATGCATTAAATTTAGCAAAAAACTGTGGGGTCAAAATACTCACTACATCTCTAGATAAATGCCTTAAGGGGTCTAGTTTTCTAAATGGGGTCATTTATGGGGAGTTTCTATCGTTCTGGCAGCTCAAAGCCTCTCCAAATGTACAGTGGGGCCTAAAACATTTTCAAGCAAAATATGAGTCCTGAAAGCCAAAGGGTGCTCGCTTCCTTTTGTGCCCTGTCGTGTGTCCAGGCCACGCATTAGGGCCATAATGGGGGTATTTTTGAAAACAGGAGAAACAGGGTGATAGATTTTGGGGGGTGTTTCTTCATTCTCATGGTCGCTTTACAAAGAAATCGGTCTTCAAAGTGATACTTTTATAACAAAAGTGTCTTTTTTTTTTCACCTGCTATGCATTAAATTTAGCAAAAAACTGTGGGGTCAAAATACTCACTACATCTCTAGATAAATACCTTAAGTCGGGTCTATTTTTCAAAATGGGGTCATTTATGGGGAGTTTCCACCGTTCTGACACCTATGAATCTCATGAAACTTGGCTTGGTGCAGGAAAACAAAATGTACTTCAAAATTTATAAAATTATTATTAAAATTGTAAGTCTTCTAAATTGCTCAAAATGTTAATTTTTTTTAAAAAAGTGCAGCCAAAATGGAGTTGAGATGGAAATATGTATTTAATTAAAAAAAATTGTACAGTATGTATGTACATATATGACATATCGCAGTTCAAACTAGGGAAAAATGAAAATTTTTACAAAATATCTTAAAATTTTGAATTTTTTAATTGATTTACGCAAATCGTGTCAGTCTACTTTTACCACTAAAAAAAAAGTACAACATGTGACGAAAAAACAATGTCAGAATTACTTGGATATGCAAAACTATTGCAGAGTTATTCTCTGATAAAGTCAGACATACTAGATTTTCAAAATCTGGCTTGGTCATTAAGTGACAACAGGCCCGGTCATTAAGGGGTTAAAGCTACGTCGACTGAATTATTAAATGTGGCCACAGAAAAATGAATTACTTTTTTTTTTTAAAAAGGAGCAAAGCATTAACCCCTTCCTGTCGTAAACAACTTTCAGATTTTCAATTTCGTTTTTTCCTCCCCACTTTCCAAAAGCCATAACTCTTCCATTTTTCTGTCTATATAGTCCTATGAGGGCTTGATTTTTGCGGGACGAGTTGTAGTTTTTCCTAGCACCATTTATTGTGCCATATAATGTACTAGGAAACGGGAAAACATTTATTTGTGGGGTAGAAAATGAAAAAAAACCAGCAATTCCTCCATTGTTTTTTGCGCTTCGTTTTTACGGAATTCACTGTGCAATTAAAAGAACATGTTAACTTTATTCTGCGGGTTAATACGATTATGTTGATACCCAATATATATATATAGTTTTTTTCTGATTTAATACTTGTACAAGGAAAAAACTAAGTGTAAACAATAAAATGTATAACTTTTATTTTTCCGTCGATTAAGTGATATGAGGGCTTATTTTTTGAAGGATAAGCTGTAGTTTTTAATAATACCATTTTGGGGTACATTCAAAGTTTTGATGACTTTTTATCCCATCTTTTGTGGGAGACGAGGTGACCAAAAAAATACCGATTCTGGTGCTTGCATTTAATTTTTTTTACGGCGTACACCGTGCAGGTTAAAGAATGATATATTCTAATAGTTCAGACTTTTACGAATATGGCGATACCAATTATGTTTATTTATTTATTTTTTTTACAATGCTCTAGGGGGGAAATGGAAAAAGCGGGTTTTTTTTAACTTTTAATATTTAATTTTTTTCATTAAAAAAACTTTAATTTTACAAATTTTTATTAGTCCCCCTTGGGGATTTTAACCAGCGATCGTTGGATCGCTTGCATTATATATTGCAATACGAATGTATTGCAGTATATCTTCTTACTGACAGACTTAATAGGAGCACAAAGATGGCAGACTTGGGGGCCTTCATTAGGCCCAACAGGCTGCCATTGCAACAATCGGCACAACGCGATTGCATTGTGGGGGGCGCGATGTGCTACTAAATGGGGTCGCCCCCTTCTTTCTAACGATTTAAATGCCGCGGTCGCTATTGACTGCGGCATTTAACGGGTTAAACCAACAGGATCGTGCTCCAACGCGATCCGGCTCGTTACTGTGAAGTGTCGGCTGTGACATACAGCCGACACCCGCATTGTATGGTGCGGGCTCACTCCGTGAGCCAGCTCCATACTTCCCCTACCCGGCTATGATGTAGCCATACGTCAAATGTCGGGAAGGGGTTAAACAAGACTTTAAATTTGGTATTGCCGTAATCCTTATGACCCGTAGAACTAGGTTAACATGTAACTTATACCACATGGTAAACACTGCTATAAACAAATCCCCAAAAAACAATTGTGGAAATGCTGTTTTTCTTTTTTTTTGCCCCCCAAAATTTTATAAAAGTGATTCAATGCATTATATGTGTCCCAAAAAGGTTTCATTAAAAAAATACAACTCGTTCTGCGTGGCGGAATTGCTGTGGAAATCCGCAGCTGACAGTTTCTCGATTGGTTTCCACACCTTTTTAGTTTTGTTCGTGCGGACGTGGCGGAAAACTCCGCTGCGGACCATAAGCTGCGGTGTGGAATTTGGTGTCTGCAGCATGAACTGGCTGTTGCGGAATTTCTCCATTGACTTCAATGGAGTTTCAAAATTCCGCAATGAAATCCGCAGAGGTTATGTGTGTTGCGTTGCGTATTGGTTTTACGAACAGGATATTTCTTCATTCTGGCTGGACCTATGTGTTTCGAGGTCTATAGCCAGACTGAGATGGAATGTTTTAAAAGACAGCAGGATGTTCTTTTCACCTGAATCCGCAACGACTAATCTGCAGCATTTTACTTAATATTTTAGGCATAGGCGCAAAGGAATCAGCAACGCAGATTATGTGCGGCATTGATGCGGACAGTGTCTGCAGAAATATGCAACGTCTGGCCATGCCCTTAAGGTCAAAATAGGCTGTGTCCATAAGGGGTAACAGTACGTTTGTTTATGAGAATAAAATTTACACGTTTAGACCATACACCCAAGCCAAGCCTTAGTGAAATGAGCTCAGCATCAGGGACGTAACTATTGGGGTGGCAGAGGTAGCAGTCCCAACTGGATGCTATTACCAGAGGGGCCCAAAGTTCCCTTTCCACATAATACAACACCAGTATTCTAAATGGCACATGGAAGTTTGTGGTGGGCTTTTACAGATTTTGTATTGGGCCCAGGAGCTTCAAGTTATGCCTCTGCTTGATATGTTTAGTACCCCCATAAAATAACTTTCATGTCTGTAAAATATTATGGAGCCTTGTCATCTAGGTTAGAGCATAAAAAATTGAGACACCAACGTGAATCACCTGCACAGACCTGTCGTTTTTTATGAAGTTGCGAACCACCAAACTAATAATTTGCTGAGCATTTGCCACATATAAGAAACAGCCATTTGTATGGCTCACACAACACAATATTTGCCCCTTCCTGGCCTGTGACATGGCTCGTGCTCATGAGCTGAGATCAAGCCAGCAGCAGCGGGTGTCAGCTACTACAGCTGGAATTGGAGCTATCTCCGATATTGGTAGTTTGAGGCCTCATGCACACGATCATAGCCATGTGCACGGCCGTGATTTTCAGGTCGCTTTCCGCGTCAAAAAACGTGTAAAAACAACTCAGTGTGAACTTACCCTAATATGGCTATGTCAACATAAAATTTTAAATATTATGGTACGTTGAATGCGGTGGCACCAAAACAATGTTCTTAGTTTTTTTTCAAAAAGTGTTTTATTGTGAAAAATAAGTAAAATATTAAAAGAAATTTAACATGTTAATAAAGTTACCATGGCGCCATTGCTGACTTTTCACCCTCAATACGCCTAAGGAAAATAAAAATATTAAAATTCCCAAACCCTACACGATCCACAATAAACTATATATATATATATATATATATACTGTGGTCGCAACGGTACCACTACGCCTTGATTTCTGTAGGTTACAAATTAGAAGTAGGTATATATACGAGCTCGGTGAGTCAAATCACTCTGAGGCCATGTTCTCAAAAAGAAAGACTCCAATTTATTATCATATAGAGCTTATATTTATAAGACAAAGAGCATAACTCATATTGTAATCAGCAAAGGGAGAATTCCTGCCTCTGACCTTGAGCGCCATCCCGAACTGTCAGGGTATGTGCACACACACTAATTACGTCCGTAATTGACGGACGTATTTCGGCCGCAAGTCTCGGACCGAACACAGTGCAGGGAGCCGGGCTCCTAGCATCATACTTATGTACGATGCTAGGAGTCCCTGCCTCGCTGCAGGACAACTGTTCCGTACTGAAAACATGATTACAGTACGGGACAGTTGTCCTGCAGAGAGGCAGGGACTCCTAGCATCGTACATAAGTATGATGCTAGGAGCCCGGCTCCCTGCACTGTGTTCGGTCCGGGACTTGCGGCCGAAATACGTCCGTCAATTACGGACGTAATTAGTGTGTGTGCACATACCCTCACTTATATAAACTGTTTTACTGCCAAGAAGAAATACCTTAAGTAATCTGCAGAGCATCTGCAGACTATTACAAGGCAAACTAAAAGACAAAAATGAATATCACACTGTGCAGTGTATACTGACACAAGATACAAAACATGGAATTTTGAAATTATTCCTTCACAAATCCCACCTTTTGTGATAAATTAGGTTACTGAATTACCCATAAATGGAACTTTGGCTACTTCCTTCAGCGAAGGCAGGGCTTACGGAAGTGGTTTTCTTCACCTGATTCACCATAGATCAGTGACCTAATATCTCACAACAATCTTTCAGTATATAATAGAGGCCTTTTACCAAAAGCCGTCCTTATTTTACAAAAAGCATAACAATTGTCCTGCATTAGGCCAAACTATTGCAAAGACATCCCTTGGCCATGTAGATATCTGTAAAAGAATAGTTAGTGTACTAGAAATTCAGAGGTGTAAGGGCATGCCCACACGTGGCGGATTTCTGCAGACACTGTCCGCATCAATGCCGCACATAATCCGCATTGCGGATTACAGTGCGGATTTTGCCAAAGTGCTGCGGATTGCGTTGCGGATTTAGGTGCGGATTTCCAAGGCAAGTCTTCCAAAAAAGGAACTGACATAATTTGTGAGGTCATTTCCTATGACCACGTGCTGGACATACCCATGGCATGTCTAAGTGTGGCCAGAAAGAGAAGTGAATCTGCCTGGAGAAGTATACTAGTCTGAAGTGTGGGACAATGCCTGACATCCAGGAGCGACCACTTCAATTACGCCGACAATATTTGATTCTGCTGCTGCGCACCATAGTGAGCATTGTCCGTCGTCGGCAAAGGCAACGTGTAAGTAATATTTTGTCACCTACACATGTCCTAGGCAAAAGTATATGTTTCTGTCTGCTAATGATATAGTAACATGTTTCTTGGATTTCCAAATCATTATTTTCACGCAGGCTGAAGAAAGAGGCCGTGTCCGACTGTGGCTTCACCCTTTGGTTGCTGAAAGATCAACCAAAGGTCATTTTGCACTTCTTGACCGCGATCTAAGAAGGTATATATTTTTGATCCAATCTTTCATTGTCACTGCCCCTGAGGTTCTGTTGGGTAGGCCAGTAGTGGTGTACGAGTTCGAGATATTTTCTCTGATTTTTTCATGACTTCTGAAGGGGCCGTGCCTTGGCAATACTCCTGTGTTGGTGGTGTGCAGCCTACCCAGCAGTAATCCGTCTCATGTCCAAACAGTAGTCTGTCAATGATACTCCTATGGATTGCCAAATTGTCTGTTGGATGTGCTTCCTTTGAAATAAAAAAATGCACGATTATTCTGATTTTGCCTAAGTGTGTGTATTTGAGAAATCACATGTCGGAAAAGTGAGTATGATGTTCAGGTTGCCTTTCTTTGTTCAGCACACCATAGCATATCCAACCACACACTATTTCCTTCATGAAAGAGACCACACCGTGAACATTCTGTATCGTCCCCTTGATGCCCTTCAACATTTTTTCGCCCACACATTAAAAACGGCAAAGACACAAGGCAGAGTCAGCAATTGAACAAAACTTTTATGACCCGTCAACACATGACAAATAGACGCCCTGAGAACAATTCAGGGATGAACTTTGGCCATAAATAATACCACAGGTACATTAGCGACCAACAAAAACACAAAAACGAATGCAACGTATGGTAGCGAGGAGGGGTCAATTGGGGAAACGAAGAGGGGACAGAGGAGGAGGTAGTGGTAGGAGGCATGTATGACGCAGAGGTGGGAGGATGAATGTGAAGAGGTGGGAGATTGGA